>NW_017308552.1:1122-45737 GCF_000935625.1 Nanorana parkeri
CCCCCCCGGCCGCACGCATGCCCGCCCACCTGTTTGTGGCTCCCTGGACGGCAGAGCACAGCTGCAGCCAGGTAAGACATCCCCCGAAAATAAGACCTAGTGTCTTATTTCGTGCAAAAAAAAAAATAAGACACTGTCTTATTTTCGGGGAAACACGGTATCTAGCCCTACCCCAATGATTCCTGACCCTAGTGGGTACTGTTGTTTGCTTTCTAATCCTTGAAACTGTTAAAGTAAAATGTTGCATAACATATATAGTAATTACATAATTACATAATATTTGAGGTTGAATAAAGACATTAGTCCATCAAGTCCAACCTATTAAAACTCCTTATTTAAACCTTACTTTAAGATTTGAAAACATGCTATTGATGTGATTGTTCTAGTGATGTCAAAGTAACTTCTATTATTTATATTTTTTTTATCCTTTTCAAAAGCGGAAAATCCTTAGAGGACAAGGAACATTCGATTGTGAAGGTATGTGAAAAATGAATGTTTAAGTAGACCTATACTTTAATAGGAACTTAAAGCTATGCTAATATTCCAGCTAAGATAGATAAATAACGAGTAACAGAAGTCATGAGGAACATGTTGCTCCAAGGTACTTCTTGCACAGGTCACATATTTAAAGGTTTAGGTACTTGGTCTGGTGGTCCCTTTTTATAGGTTTCGGAGATCAGATTGGCTGAACTTCCACTTCAGCAGGGATTAGATTAACAAGTATAAAGGACTTCAGATAGGTGACAGCACTATAAAGAGTGAGAAGCAACATTTTTTTTCTGGGAAAGGGATGTATTACAAGTCCACTTTAAACTAATATTTCTAATACTTCTACTTTTCAATATTCTATGTCCTTGGTGTGTGTGGCTTGCTGGTGCAAGAAATTCGACCAATGCAGGCAACTGATGGGTCAATCAGAGCTTCCTTCTCCTCTCTCTTCATAGAGTTAGACTGCAAGTTCAGCTAAGTCAAGTTTGTAAGTTTGTGCCATGTTCCTTCTGTGTGTTCTGCATAAGGATTATTGGACCTTGCTTGTGCATCAGACCCTTAAACTGAGCCTGTGGCCAGGCAATGGACATTCATGTATTTACAAATTCATAGCAAGCAAGGCTGTGAATAAGCTTTAGAACAAGCCATCAGAGACTTCTGTAGCTGCAGGCACTGTGGAGTAGTGAATTCTCAACGTTCACAACAGAAGCAATAAAGTTGTCCAAGTCATTCTCTCTGGGCTTGAAAGACTGGAATACTGGGAGGAACAATGTTCTTTAACATTATGTTGTCTTTAACGCACAGTTTGTTAGAATTAGTCTTATGAAGAACTTTCACACTTGGCTGCTTTCCTGCAGCAAAACACATACATTTTTCTCCATGGAGGTTAGTGTGTGAAAGCTCAGTCTATTTTTTGTTTTGTTTTAAATGCTTAATTTTTTGTGTGTTTGTTATGTGTTAAACAGGCTTAATAAAATAAATTATTAATACACTAGAATGCATTTATCGTGCAGGTTTGTGTACTTTTAATGCATCCGTGATATGGAAACATGCCTATTGTGACTCTCACCCTGCATAATAAATATATAAACTCTTAAATAAAGCTCACAGTAACATGTATACAAGGCACTGGTTAAAACCTAAAAATAAATACAGCATGCATGAATTTCCATAGGTTCTATCCCACTCTTAATAACCATATTGGTCTAGACATTTGTATACTTACTTATTGAAGATGCCCATAGAATGTTCTTCCTCAATGCAGTGACACAATTTCACTCACCCCTGTGAATTTGCACTTCTTGTGTCACAAATAACAGAGCCTGCCTTCTGAACTACAACTTAGTGTCTGAACATTGTCATTGCTTGCTGGAAGCAATGCATGATGGGGTATGTAATCTTGGCAAATTGAGATTCCATCACATCAAGCAGCAGGGAAAGAGATGGGAACCCAGGAAGTTGTTAAAAGTGATGAGCAGACAAAAGGCAGCACTCGCTGTAAAAAAAGTGATTTTTTTTGTAAGTAAGCTTTGATTGAAATATCCAAAACAACTTTAGTATGTATCCCTAATACAATGCTGATGCTGTAACAGGCTAGTGCATGCTGGGACTTTACAACTCGTTTAACTTCTGACATATCAAAATGTAGAAGGGCTACTACCTTGTTGAACTTGCCTGCATAACTAGATATGTATCCTTGGAAGCTGTGTATGTTTGGACAGTGTATCTCAGATCCAGTCATACTGTAACCAAGCTGAATAATCCTTTTAAGAGTGGGCAGCTCCAGTGCCTTGTGTGTGTTTCCTTATCACAGGGCTGTAAAGATAAAGAAAGGCAGTGCAACATTGTAATCCTTTTTATTACTGTGTAACTCTATATTTGTCAGTCAGTGCAGAAACACTTGCGTCTCATAGAATAGTAATGCTAGATTTAAAGTGTATTTTCACTTTTGCAGTCAAATTTGACAACCACTCACTATATGTTTGTTATGGGTTCCTATTCACACAACATACCCAAAAATAATAAAACAAAATATTTCTTACGTTATAGTTGTTTCTTTGAAGCATGACACTATAGGCAGCTTCTATTGCCTTGAACAGATGGCAATGTGCAGACAGGGACAAGTGCACTAACATATAAAGTCTTGAGATCTTTTAACCATTGGTTAGGATAGATGGTGTTCACATCTGGTTTACAACTGAAAATGAGATCTGCCAGCACAGTACAGATGGGGTTAAACATGGCAAAAAAACCTCCAAAGCCACCTACATATAATGGAAATTGAGATTAGGGGGATTGAAATAAATGAAAAGCTTACCGTATTCATCGCTCCGCCAGCAGCAAGAGCTCTTTTCTGCCCTCCAATGCCCCCAGGATGTAGGGGGGGGCCCTTGGTTTCTTTAGGTACAATACAGGTTCACTAGTCCTGTAAGCATATGTGATGATGTGGGGAGCTGTGGTCAAGGGAAGAGGAGCTAACAATTAGGTTAGCCGTGTGTGTGTGTGTGTGTGTGTGTGTGTGTGTGTGTGTGTGTGTGTGTGTGTATATATAAAATATAAAGCAAATATGTCAGAGCCTTCAATTGGATAATAGGTCTGGTTTCAGCAATCAGAGAAAGGAGGGGAGAAGCGCTCCAAACCAAGCTGAAGATCGGGGCGTTTTTTGGGGGGACCGAAGGCTGGAAGCAGGGGACGGTTTTAATTCCCGAATCCGAGTTGTGTGTTCGATGGTTGATCCCAGAAAACACAAATATATAATAAAAATACGCCCCGGTCTTCAGCTTGGTTTGGAGCGCTTCTCCCCTCCTTTCTCTGATTCTAGCACCCATCGGTCGGACACCCCGGTCCGTATGTTTTCTGAAGCCGCTCAACCAAACAAGTATACTTAGTACCAATTCAAAACCTAACAAACCTAGCCCCCCCACCACTCCCACCCCTTGGACGAGCGCTGTATTTAGGTACGTTCTCCTTAGTGAGCTGCCTACCTGAATATACAGAGTGCCCAGGTTTTTCATCAATGGATTGTTTCTTCCCTGTTGGCACAGGCATATTCCAAGATGACAATGTTAGGATTCACTGGGCTCAAATTGTGAAAGAGTGGTTCAGGGAGCATGAGACATCATTTTCACATATGGATTGCCCAACACCAGACCTTAACCCCATTGAGAATGTTTGGGATGTGCTGGAAAAGACTTTATGAGGTGGTCTGAATCTCCCATCATCACTACAAGATCTTGGTGAAAAATGTTTGCACCTCTGGATGGAAATAAATGTTGTAACATTGCATAAGCTTATTGAAGTGATGTCTTGGCGAATGTGTGACATAATCAAAGCTAAAAGCAGTCCAACGAAATGTTAGAGTGTGTGACTTTTTTATGGCCAAGCCACATATCTTCAACAGTTTTTGCAGTGATTTACAAAATAAAGTGAGACAACACAATAACTATTCACTACAGGAGGCTCAGAAGGACCCTGTTCATGTGCACTAACGATCTAGAATCAGTAATGAGCTGATGCAGAAAGTTAATAATGAAGTAAATTTCAGTTTTTAGGTAACAGGATAATTTCCTTGTAGAGATGCATTTTTAGGGATCGCCTAAAGGCAGACAGTAGAAGATTGCTGGACAGATTGGGGTAGAGAGTTCCAGAGGATGGGGAGACTCTGGAGAGGTCCTGCAAGGGCATATGCTTTGTTTTTAATCTGACCGCATTCTCTGGCCATATATCCTACCTGGTTTGTGCCAGGAAGGTTATATGTAGTTTTCCAAGGGTCCAACCTCCTTCTACAATATTAGCAGGAAATCGCAGAGCATATACATAGTTCATGGGCAGACATGATTGGGATGTTTTACTAAGGAGTTGAGAAACTTGTGTGACTATTCACTTCAATTATCCAATCATGTGAAAAGCATCTGCACAGGATTGAGGTATCAAAGTCAACAGGAAGTTTCTACCCACATGATTGGATAATTGAAGTGAATATTCACACAAATGTTTGAGTGAAGATTCTCAACTCCTTTAGTAAATCAGCCTTGGGAAAGAAAAGGCCGTAGTAGTATTTACAACCTTGCCGTTCATTTATTGTACTTTTTTCACATATGCATGTTTTAGAAAGCTGTTTTTGTGAAGGTTTGTTTTATGTTGTGCGACTTGTGCTTTTCTAAACTGAGGATGGAAGGCGTTACAACCTTTTTTCTATTTTCCGTGACTATATTTCAAAGAGAGGAAAAAATAACGTTTACAATTCCAGTGTTATTTACATACCAGCGTGAAATAATGCACCGGGGCAGCTGTACACTGGAAACCCCGGGAAGCATTCCTTCCCTTCTTTAGTGGTGTTTTCCTGCAGTCTGCAGAGCATGGTTTACCATCAGATCTCCGGGCACTGCTCACCCTCCTGTTTCATTTCAGTGACTGTATTGCTAGATTGTGATTCTGTATGCTTGTGAAATCACTTGGCAGACACGGAGTCATCTTACATAATCCAAACAATGTCCTGAGTTACCTTGCTCGTTAAAGTGACACTAAACGTAGGAGTTATTTCTTAAACATGCATTCAAGTTCTTTAGAAAAGATTCACAGCCTGAGTAGAAAAGCTTGTCCCCTGTCAGCATGCGGCAGACGGGGACAGTTGCACTGTTTGGAAGCAGTGGTCTCTCCACAGCAGTCCCACACATCTTCTGCTGAATCAAAACTAGAACTTTTCAATCAGCAAGGAGCAGAAGCTTTACTTATAGCAGAGTTAAAGTGACACTAAACTCAGGCGTAAACCTTGAAAATGCATTCAAGTACCCTAGCCAAAGACAGCCAGGCAACTAGCATTTTCACAAGGAGGTCAGCAATGGCAGCCTACATATTCCATTTAGTGCATCTGCTTAAGGCCTGGGTCACCGTTTTTGAACATTTTGCGGTTATTTGCAAGTTTAGGCGCATTTTGCACATTTGTATCTGCGTTTTAATGTACGTACATGAAAACACGCGTTTTGATTGGCAGCTCATAAAACATTGTGGGCAATGGAAGAAGGCGTGTATAAACACGCAAAACTGCTCCTGAAAATGTACAACATGCTTCTGTTGCACGTTTTTGGGCATTTCCAATGAAGTCTATGGAGCAAAAAAAGCGCCCAAAGAAGTTCCTGTACCTTTTCGAGCATTTGGTGTTTTTCTGCTCAGGTGTGAACCAGGGCCATTGAAAATCATGGGATTTCTTGTGTTGGGCATTTACATAGTTACATAGTTAGGTTGAAAAAAGACACATGTCCATCGAGTTCAACCTATAGAGAAAACGCTTTTCAAACTGCTCAAAAACTCCTAGGTGTGAACCAGGCCTTAGGGCTTGTTCGCGCCATGTCCCTTAACCAGTTGACATCCGCGGTGTTAAACCCCCTTCCCATCCAGGCCATTTTTCAGTATTCAGCGCTGCGGTACTTTAACTGACATTTATTCCGTCATGCAGCGCTGTACTGAAATGAATTTTATACCCTTTTTTGGGGACAGATAGAGCTTTCTTTTGGTGGTATTTATTCACCACTGGGGGTTTTATTTTTTTACTATAAAGGAAAAATTACCGAAATTTAAAAAAAATAAGATCTACTAAGCTGACCTGTGACAGTCTCATTGTCACAGGTCGGTTAGAACTATGAGGTGAGTGAAAAGCACTCGCCTCATAGTTCTCCTCCTTAAGCTGCATTTTTTTTCTGCACACCACGTACTGTTTACACCATGCATGTGCGGTGGCGTGCAGAAAAATGCAGTTCAATGGACATGGTGTGAACAAGCTCTTAATCGTCCTCCTGCAATTTATTAACGTTGATCATTTGCAGAAGAAACGGAGACTAGCAGCCAACATATAAAAACCTTCCAACAAAATGGGAAATCTATAAGGGAGACTAGAAAGGATTAATATGGGAAAACGGTTGTATTTATAAAAACTGTATTTCCACCACACTTATCACCGGAGTTACACTTTAGGAGCAGCATGGGTTCTACACATGAAGATGTACCTCCTATGTGGAGAAGACCAGCATTTCCCAACCTATATCATTGTGAAGCACCAATTATGGAGCATTGCACAGAGCACAGAGCTGGTTGCTAGGACATGAATGGCTGGTATACAAACACTGCTATGGCTGCATGGTGTCTCTATATTGGAAGATTGCCCATAGTTTCAACTATGTGACACCACTGCCCAAAACAATGTGCTGCTACTGTCTGTAAGAATCCAAGAATTTAGCACAGTAGGTTTGCTTTGGGATCAGCTATCACAGCTATCAGGATGTCTTCCAGATATACGTTTACCACTTGGAAATGCTACAGTCATGGACAAAGTTGTTGGTACTTTTCCACAAAAAAGGAAGAAAAGCAGTTGACATCCATCATTGTTTATAATGAGGGGAATGTATCAAAACTGGAGCAGCTATGCGTGTCAACCAATCAGCTTCTATCTTTTCATTTTCAGATCTTAACTGAACAAACTGAAGAGAGAAGCTGATGGGTTGCCATGGGCAACTTCTCCAGATCGTGTCTCCAGTTTTGATAAATTCCTCACTCTATATTTAATAAAAATCTGAATTTGCTTTTAATTGTTGATTTCAACAGTAAAACAAATTAAGAATGGCATGGACATATGAGATTTCTGCACCTGCCAACGGGTAGTTTGGCCTGCTCTTCTTAAGCAAACTGCTCGCAAGTCTCAGACTTGAAAGGTGTCTTTTCCAGACTGCATGCTTAAAGGAGAACTATGACATGAGTGATTTCCACTCACGTCATAGTTCTAAGCCGACCTGATCCCATAGATCTATACGATAGGATTCTGATCAGGGCTCCTAGAAGGATGCTCAAAACAATTGGGGGAATTTATCATAGCAATGGGGAGTGATTGAACTCACATTAGGTCGCATGGAGTGTATTTGCGCCAGATTTATGTTGCTAGTGTAATATGGTTCATAAATGAGGTTAAATAGACTCCAGGAAATAAGACTCAAAACTCCAGGTAAAAAGCTTAACTGTGGCTTCTTGAAGAAGTGGTCATGAAGACTTCTTAAGTTGCGATTGTTTTGTTAGGTGATGCTCCAGTTTCAGACAGCCGCAGAACAAGTGCAGATGAAAAACAGTTGCAAACTTTCACAAATCACGTGCAATCGGGAAATAGCTCAAGCTCTGGTCAAAACAGACGCACATGATAAAAGGAGCGGCTAAACAGATTTGCACATTTAAAAAAAAATGATGGCTAGGCTATGGACTGTCGCAATTGCTTTGATAAATTCCCCCCATTGTGTTGCTGCAGTGCCGAAGAATGTATGCTTTTAGATCAGCTATCAAATGTATCGTCTTTCAGCTATACATCTAGAATATATACCTCCCAACTTTCTGAGACGAGAAAGAGGGACAACTTCCAGCACAATCACACCATACACTTTTAGGTACTCTACTATAATATCCCAAGTATGTGTGTAATAAGTGTAAATCCCTTTCATGGACATTTAGTAAGAATTTCAGTGGGCACAGAAAAAGCCATCTGGTTTGAATTGTCTGTAATGGCATGGTCTGCCCTATCAGACACCAATTGCCTACGTCCCTGTTCACACCTGGGTGTTTTGACGCTCAAAGCTAAGCGTGACAAAACTTTCAACACTAGAAATTCAATTCATTTCTATGGCCCCTGTTCACACCTGAGAGTTTTGTCGCAAGCTGTAAAACGCAGAACACTGGAAAAGGTATATGAGCTTCTTTCGGGCAGAACAGCAGATTTGGCTGCATAGACTTCAATGGAAGCGCATGAAAACACGTGACACTAGCGGTTTGCACATTTCTGTGCACGTTTTGTGCACACTTTTGCTCATTCACAGCAATGTATTTCAATCTGCTCAATAAAACGCGCGTCTTTGTATATGCGCTGGAAAAATTTGCAAAACGTGCGAGGGAAAGACGTGCATAAAAATGCATGCAAGACATGCAGAAACGCTGATGCCTAGGTGTGAAAGGAGACTTAAAGTGTATCTTCCCTTGTGAAGTGACAGGCGGGGGTCAACTTTGACTTTTCGCTCTCCCCTGGTTTCACATATTGGCTTTTATCCTAGGAGTTCTATTTTTTTTTGGAAACATTACTGGTTCTGTGTTATAATTTTGAGGTACTTGAACAACTGGAGATAAGTGAACAGGCTTTGCTAGGAAAATAAATGATCTTTGGATGGCTCCGTTGCTCTTGCGTACAAAGTTTACGGTGTCTGTTTTTTCCTGTTGAATATCAGTTGTCAAAGTAGCATCCCAAGTCTACTTGGGCAGTAACGATAGTCCTACAGCATTCTGTTGCATGCTTTCAGTATTGAAAGGAAGAAGAGTATCTATTTTTAACCAAGACTCCTCCCTCCCATGTTTCATCTGCCCCCGGCATGCCATAGAATTATTCATTTATATTACAATGTTTCAGTGTATACAAACACATGCTTGCTTTCCTATTTTTGTCTTGATGTTGGGCCTATAGTTTCCGTGATGTGTATACTATACTGAAATGCTTAACATGAAAAACACATGGAGATGATGGATGAGTTTTTTTTTTTACTTCCAACTTCCTTTTTGTTTCAGTGATTGGCTAAAAATAAAATAATATTAAATATTCTTTGCTTTCAGAAAATGCTGTCTTATACCAGAACTACAAAGAGAAAGCGCTGGATAATGACTCTGATGAGGATGCTGAATCCAAAGAGCCAAAGGAAGATCGAATCATTGTACAGTATAAACCTCTAAGGTCAACATGGAGTCAGCTGTCAGTAGTACGTACATTTTGTTTATATACCTTTCAACCAACTAATTGAAAATTGTTTATTTATTGAAACGGACGGTTCTTTCATGGATAAGTTGTGTTGTGTGCACGCATGTATGTATGGGTGGGGACTTTAAACATTTTTTTGTGTTTTTATATTTTTATTTTTTACTTTTTTTTCATATGTGACTCACATAATTTTTTTAATGCAACTTTAATTTTTTTCACCTAACATTATTGTTATCACATAGGGGGCTAAGAAATCCTCTATGAGATAGCAATGAGATGTGGCAGGTCCTCTTTATGGAGACATCAGGGGTCTCCAAGACCCCTAATGTCACCCAGGACCCCCCAAAGAAGCAGAAATCTGCTTCATCAGCTTCTCTCCAGCTTCTGAAGCCGGAGAGTGACACAAGAATGCGGAAGTAATGTAATATACATCACTTCCGCATTCTGACACCGGAGAGGGGATCGGAGGGAGATCGTGCCATTTCCTGTACGGAAGGGAGTTTTCTAATGAGTGTCTACAACACGCTTTAGGAGTTCCAGGGAATGTTTACAGTGAAATTTACAGTTTATAGTGAAATGTGTATTGAGCATCCTTTTAATCCTTTCACTGTATATCCTTTAACCATTTTGCTGCCAGAAGCATAAGGCATACGATGCTGGCAGCAGGCCCCAGTAAACAGACTCTGTTTAACTGTGTTAAGCCAACTGTCGGCTTCCAGGGATCATAAAATAGCACCCCTTCCCCCCACCGTCTGACACCCCTGCCTTGCTTACCGCGCTCTGCTGCCCCTCCAGCGGGCCCGGCATTGTGGGTGTCAGCGGGAAACAGATTAGCTGAACTCCTCCCCACTGAATGAAGCCACAAGCAATGCTGATTGCATCACTTCTGAGCTGGCTTCTGAGCTTTCAAGAAGCTGATCAAGCGCGGTCTGTTTTTGATCAGCTTCAATGGCCTGCCAAGGTGATGGGGGTTTCTGATAATAATAGACCCCTAATGTCACCTTACAGATAATCTGTCCCCTCTAATGTGCATAGGGGGGTGCATCACATAGGGGGCTTGTAATAGCAATGAAGTTAAGTAAAAAAAAAAAAAAAAAAAAATATCCACGCGCAGTGTCAGCCTATGTACGAAAACTACAATTGCACTGCACATGCTAGGTATTGCCGCGTGTGCCAGAGTGAGAGCAATAATTTTAGGGCCAATGTTCTCTGTTAACCCTAAACTGATGACCTGCACCCCAAAGGACAATTTGGAGGTACCGTATTTTTTTGCCGTTTCACACACAGTTTTTAAGCTAAGCTTATTGGGTATCTATTTACTTGGCAAAACCTATCCTTTTTATATTTAAAAAAAAAATGTATTATATTGTGTTTAACTAAGATGTATTTTCGGTTTGATAAAGAATTGCGCTAATATCATATGACATAAAAATTTGCAACTGTCACCATTTTATTCTACAGGGTCTCTGTTTTCAGGAAATATATAATTCTGGGTGGGGGGAGGGTTACGATTTTTTAAAAGCTTTTAAGGCCTAAAATGTGAATAACATGTATGCAAAAATAACTCTGGCAGCAAAAGGGTTAAAGGTTAAGTCCACTATTTAAAAAGAAAATTACTTTGAAGTCAAGGGGCCCCAGTAGTGTAAAAAACATTGTCCAGCTTAAAGTTTGAGCTTGGTTTACATGACATACCTGTAGACCAGGTTCTGCTTCCCTAAAGCCTGTCCAAAAATCCACACTCCTGACAGGTTTGCCTTGTACTGGCATAGGAAATGTTGCCTGTTGAGCATGCCTGCTGCATGACCGGAACCGGAACAAGCTCTCACCCTTGTTCACAAACTGGCACAGTTTTCTCCTCTTCTAGTGTTATGCTGGGGGTGCTCAGTGGGCAGGATGGGGCAGACCTGTCAACAGGGTAGATTTTTTTTAGATGACTGACTTTTTAATTTTGTATATTGTCAATTCATATTTTTAGCAAAATCAACAAAAAGAAACTTTAAAAAAATAGATTCCATTTAAGAGAAGTGAAGCCAAACCTCTTCTTCTTTTTTTTTTTTTTTTTTTTTTTTGGCTTTACTTTACTTTTCTTTTGGGTCACAGGAGTGCATTTACTAATGTACCCCTGTTACCCAATGTCAGCACATAACGGTCTACTGACCTCTATATGCTGACAGCTCAGAGCCGTGGTGCTGCTCGGAAGGTTTCCAACATTAATATTGGAATCCACCATTTGCCTGATTGACAGCCATCTAAGGCTCTCTAGAACCAGAGACAGCTGTGCCCACCCCATCCCCTGTCTTCCCTCCAATGAGCACTGGAGAAACAGAGAGGGCAGGGGAGAATCCCTGCAGGGAGCGGTGACTAACCATCACCTCTCTCTGCAGGGAGAAGCTATGAGCTGGGTGATCAGCAGTTAGAATCTGTGAGGCACTGATTGTCTGAACCTCTGTGGCGCGTTAAAAGTCTAATGCAGCCATATCTGTGAAAGTATTAAACCGTCTGAAGAAATATACTGGCAACCTGTTGTGATAAAGATGATTGTAGGCTCGGCACTAGCCTACTTCCTGATCATATTGCAGTGATTATACTGAGCAGAGAGAACTTTCACTACAATGAGGATTCACTATCACTGTCTTCTGTTTATCTTCTGCCTGCACAGTGTAGCATCAGGTTACTGTTACTGCTAGCTAGTGACTGTTCACATAAGCCATTGACAGACGTGGGAAAAAAAATGCTTTCTAGTTCTGTGGGGAAAAAAACAGCATGGTTGGGAAACTTTAACATTTCAGAGCCAGCCAGTCCATTCAGTAAGCATGAGCACAGAGCATTTGTCAACAATAATAGAACAAATTCAGAAAGGTTTCTTATTCTTCCTTGCTTTTATTGGTTACTTATTACAGGTATTTATATAGCACCAACAATTTACACAGCACTTTCCATAGTGCACATTCATAGCAGTCCCTGCTAGGGCTGCAACCAACTATGGATAATAATCGATAATGAGAATAGTTGTTAGTTATTCTCATTATCGATTAGTTGGTTGGATCCCCTAGCTCTCTCCTCCACGCTGGGAGGAGGGCACAGCAAGCAGTGGGCGGGTGCAATATCCAGCCTGCTATTGGCTATTGCAATTTGAAATGGCCAATAGCAGGCTGGCTATTGCACCAGCCCACTACCTGCTGTATTTACTACCTGCTGCCGTCTGCGGAATCTTGTCACTGGCAGCTGTCGTTTCCTGGCTGAAGCTATTCAAGCGGTATGTGCTTAAAATTATTTTTTTTAAATTATAAAAAGTGGGGAAAAAGTCATTTTCGGTTTCAGCTTGACAAATTCTGCTGCGGGAGGTGTGTTGCAGTGCCATCCATTTGGCACCCCAAATGCGCCTCCCACCCACAGTGTGATCGCTCGCACTGGAATGCATGGTACAGCAATGCCGTGTGTTCCAGTGCAGGGCGGTTGCAAAAAAATTGTACATGCAGATTTATTCTGAAGTAAACTTTTTATATTTGTAACAGTGCATTTGTGTATTTTTTTAAAAAATTAAGCATGCTATTTAATTTGCATGCTATTTAATTTAATTATGAGAGCTTACAATCTAAGGTCCCTATCTCACATACATACATACATACATACAGGGCCTATTTAGACAGGAGCCAATTACCCTTCCAGCATTTCTTTTAGATTGTATGCTCTAACGGGAAGGGTCTTCCTTACCATCTTCTCTTGACTTGTATTGTAACTGTAATGTCTCCCTTATATTTTGAAGCGCTGTGCAAACTCTTGGCTCTATATAAATCCTGTATAATAATAATAATGTCTTTGGAGTGTGGGAGTGGCTAGACTAGAGTCTTTCCATTTATGAGTAAAGCTGACCATACACCGTGAAATCTGATTGTCCCCTGTTTTTGTCTACCAACTAAAGCTAACTATACATGGATTGGAATTAAATTCAGCAGGAATCATTCAAAGTTCCATCCGTGGGCGACCGTGTCGCTATCACCAGGCTCGGCAAACTTCAATCTGAAAATTCGAATGAGCAAGATGGAATATTGTCAGACGATCACTGACTGCATTCCTTCAGATGCAGTCACTGATCAGGTATTCAGAAAGCCAAGGAGGCCGTCTGTTTGAATACGACCATCAAGGAGGTCTATCCATGCTGTTTAGTGTGGATGAGGGATTTCTCTTGTTCAGCCCAGCTGTGTCAATTAGTGATGGGCTCGGGCGTGTTCGCAGCTCCACGTGCTGAGCCCGCCAGGAAGCTGACAGCGCAGCAGCGCCAATCAGAGGCACTGAGGCATATTCCGTTCTCTGCAGCTGCGGACTGGGATAATGTCTCAGTACCTGTGATTGGCTCTGTCAGCTTCCTGGCGGGCTTGGCACGTGGAGCTGCGAACATGCCTGAGCCCATCACTAGTGTCAATGGCTAGACTCTGACTTGTTACAAATTTGTTGAATTGTTTAGGTAGGCCCTCGTATTGTATAGTTTGGGTACATCTAAAGAGGGGTTGTACAGAGATTGTACAATTGAAGCAGATTGTACAGTTTCTTAGATGATGTGTCTTACCAGAACTCTAGGCATAAATATTTTTAACCCTTGCAGTGGCAGCTGAACCTCGTAGCCAGTTGTTAGACTGGCCCCTGCAGCGCCTCTGGTCTGTGAGTCATCACATCCAATACACTGTATTGAATGTGAGAACACAGAGACATACCCTGTCACTGGAGCAGAAGAGGAGTGAGGCAGTTGGGACCAGTCTAACTTTTCAGCTGGCTCCGAGGTTTAGGTGAGTAACTTTTTTTTTTCTTTTTAAGAAACGCTAAGCCCTCTTTCACACCTTTGTGGTGCCACACAGTCTGCATAGGAAAATGGAGCTAGGAGGCTGCACCATGCTTGAACATAATAGCTAAAACTAATACAGCTGGGTTGGCCAAGGACATTGCTGAACAATCTATTCAACCACAATTAAGGTGGCCACACACCTTACGATTATCGGACGACACTTTTCGTCCGATGATCGAACCGTCGTGCAGCGGCCCCATTATGCCCCGATTATCGCAAGGTTCAATTAGCCGTAATTAAAGAAAAGCACCTGGATGAATTGCGGTAATCAACCGCATGTATTTTCATTTGCGCATGAGCAGTGTAGATCGTACGATTTTTGACGTACGGAAACACCACTAACCTTGCAATAATCGTACGATCGGCCAAAGTTTTCAAACATGCTTGAAAGTCAAAAGTTGTACAATGGTACAGTATTTGCGGTTGCACACTGCCCACACACCTTGCGATTATCGAATGAAAAGTCGATCGCATACAAGGCTTGCTGCAAGCTCCAGAGGGCCTGGGGGGGGACATTGCCCGTGAGGTTTATGCTGATTTGGATAGTTCTATCAAAAGTGCAGCAGTAGCGGCGGCTGCTTCTGCTATGGAACATGTCTTAGCATACATGATTTCTCAGAAAGCAAAACTGCACAACACAAAGCAAGCAGGAAGTAGCTACAAGGAAGATGACACCTAATAAAGTCACAGCAGATATTGCTTGTCATTGGCCAAGCCCAAAAAACAAAATTCATTGGGCATGAAGATGCATGAAAAACACATTACAATGCATCGAAAATGTGCTAAACGCATGAATGTGCAGATGCACATGTGTGAACGGAGACTTAGTCTATTACAATGAACCGTTTCCTTTAAATAACATTTTAGAAGATAGCAATGATGGGAAAGCTGTCCTTTAAAACGATGTGTTAGTTGGTGGTAACATTTTTCCCATAGTTAGCTCAGGAGAAGAGGGAATAGTTTGTATGTCACCCGTTCTTTGTCCCTCTGTACACAACAAAGTGAGTCTTTGTGGATGGAGAGGAGGGGAAGTTCTGGCCTCATGCTGAGGGGAGCAGTAAGAGACCTTGGGAAGTTCTGTAGTAGCAGAGGAGAGGTTTAGTGTGTGAGGTGCAGTGTGTGTGATGGTTTTTGTTAGCTGGTAATTGAAATTCAGGATCCATTGGATGAAGCTTGTGTTTTAGCTGAGAGAGAGCCAGGCTTTTTATTCTGTGGGTTAGACTCGGAAGGCAGCCGAAGTGCAGGTTTTGCTGAACGGACTAACTCAGATGTGCTGCGCTTGTGTACTGAAGATCCTTTTTTGCTGTCCCCATTGTAAACCTTGAACATGTCAAATACACTAGCAGGCTATTCAACAGTAGACTTGTGTTCGAAAAAAACAAAATGTTTTTCGGAAAGTTTCTTTGATTTCTGAATAGCTAATGGGGACAAATTAACAATTTGTTTTCAACCATAGTGATGAAAATAAAAATCAAAGGAGCAGGATGGTAATTTTTTTCTTGTACAAATGAAATTCTAACGGCAAATGTGTTTTTCGGTTGGTAAATTTAATTAATTCCAAAATCCAATGTCGGCATCAAACAAACTTTTGAGACAAAGTTTCCGGTGGCGTTTTTGAATGGTCTGACGAGATTTTTCATGTAGACGTTTATACGAAAATCTACCGATGTACTGTATGGTCAACTTTAATGAGGACACTGTGTGGGGCATTTAATTAATACATGCCATTATACAAGTTCTATGTGGTGTTGCAGTAGCTGCGCATAATCATGTTAAAAGTGCCATGCAACATATAAATGTCAGCTGGCGGGTGCCAAAACAATGAACAATTTGCACCAATGTACATACTGCAGTGAGGAGGGGCGGACAGTGTCGATCAATACTGCAGCAAGAAGAGGATGATGACTCCTCTGCCATCCTCATCCTCAATTGTCTGTATAGTCCATGTGTTTAAGTGGTTCTACTTTTTCTCACTTGGCAAAATACATGAGTAAGGTAGAATGGGTTTTTCTGCTTAGGAATAATTGATTCTATAAAATGTAGTACTTTCATTTGTATGCCTTATGGGTAGAATTCTTGGAAGCAGTAGGGCAGAACCTTGCATTAGTCAGACACTATAGGAGTTAATTCCTGAGTGATCATTAGTTCTTGGAACCACATTATTAAAGTGTGCCTGTATTTTGTGCTTTTAGTGATCAAAGTGTTTACTGTATACCAGGCACCCCTCATGTGTTAGTTCTTACCTTTTACTTGCTAGCCTGCCTCCCTGTTCATCAGCCAAAACCCCAAAGAACATTTTCTATTTTCATGCATAGGAGAGCATGCAACTCTCTTCCATGTTTACCATAAAGCAGTGTTGGGTGCCCAAGCAGGTCATTGCTAAGCCCAATCATTATCACATGGAAGCATGGGGAGGATCCTTAGCCTTGTGTAAGCTCAGACTTGACCAAGGACATAATTATTCATTGGGTGAGCAAGGTGTCTGGGATGTGGTTGGAAGGTCCGTACAAGTACTTTAAAGGGGCAGGTAAAAGCAACTGGTTCACATAACTGCTACCCATCCCAGCTGCTTATATTTACCTTCTTTCCCCTCTCCTGCCACTCTGGATATCATAAGTGAAAAGAGGAAGGCCTGTGTAACCTCTATGTTTAGAAAAGGAACTTACACAGGTCTAAAGAATCACTTCACCCTCTCATGTGACACCACTATGAGCATAAGTGGCCTATTACCAAGCACTGTCACAAAGGATGAAGGGGAGTGTGTCGCAGGCTCCCATATCTGGAGGTACCGTGTATTTTTTCACATGCAAAGGTTGAAAATTAAAGTGTGACAATCATGTTGTTGGGTTGTAGTCTTAAACAGGGCCAAGCTAAAATATGAAGCATAGGATTGACAACTGACTGAGCATGGTGTATGGAAAAATAGGGAATTAATGACCCAGGCAAAACAAACATATAACCATGTGACTCCCTGAATATTTCAGGCAAAAATAACTATATATATATATATTTTCTATCCAGTAATAAACCAAAGATACACACATTAAATGAATGCAGTTTAGCAGCCTGGTCCTGTGGAGGGCAGTGTGGCTGAGTTCCAGAACATGAAGTTCAGTATTCTGTTCACAAACCCAACTATTCCTAGTGCTCAGTTCCTTATGTGACAAAGGGGAGCCCAGACACATAAACTTTGTTGGAAAGAAATATTAGAAAGTTCAGCTGCTAAAATTGTGTTGGTAGTAAAAGGCAATCCATTTATCTGTTTCCGTAAATTTCTTTATCTTAAGCTTTGTGGTCCTTGTTATAATGGAACTGTGGTAAAAATATAAAATTACATTTGAGTTAGTCTGTCAATAGCATTAACAGCAGTCCACACATAAGCACCCCTGACCGTTTTATATGGTTTGCCCCAATCTTGTAACTGTCACTTTTGCTGATCTGCATGTGAATTTGAAGAAAAGTATAAGTAAAGTGTGTGAGTTATGCCGAAAACTATTATTATGGGTACTAACCCTATACACTTACCAGAATGCAATATTTTTTTATTATAAATCTTCTGTTTTTAACATTTGCTGTAAACATATAAAACCGAGTGTTATGTTGGATCCTGCATTAGATTACAATCAAATGATTTAGGGAAATAGAGAGGAATGATGACAAATAAATGTGTACTCATTGTATTCTATGATTGTCTGGAAGAGATAACATCAAAGCTGCTGTAAAAGCTGTCCAAGTTGTGGGGAGGCAAGTCTCCTAACAGTTACAGTTTTGTACCTGCCTTAAATGGAAAGTACAGTCTGTTCAATGTTTTTTTCTAGATAAACCTCACCCTTAATGAAGTCAGTATGATGCTAATACACTTGTCAATGTGTGTTCCATTGGGGACTGGAATAGGGATTTCAGCAATATGGGGACATGCAAGTTACAAAAGCTGCCCACTCCTGGGCAGCCCATGTAGTTAGAAGTTACTTTTGACAGCATCAAAATGATAAGGCAAATGCAAAATATGAAAAAAATACAAGCACACTAGGTGCCACCGACATACATTTAGTCCTAGTCTCAATAAGCAAAAAAAACAACAAATACCTATCTTCTTGGGACGCTCTTAGTGGTGGTTTTAGGTTGGGTATCTTTCTTCCAAAGAATAGAGCTAGGGGCACTGGCGGAACTACCAGGGTCACATTTGCGACTGGGCCCTGGCGTTCTGCTACTTGGGGGGGGGGGCGATCTGAAGGGGTCGCCGGGCACAGATTCTCTTTCTATATTTAGCCCTGCTTCATCCATGCAGGGCAAAATGTAAAGCAGAGGAGCAATTTTGTACAAGTGCTTTCATTGCTGAAATCACTTGTTTGCAGCCCGCTTGAGAGCTGTCTGGCCCCTCCTCCATGGCTGCCTTCTTCTGTGCCATGGTTTTCGGGGTCCCCTGCTCTTCAGTTCAGGATGGAGAGCGGGGAGCCTCCGCTCGCTCTGCTCCATGATCAGTGACACAAGACCGCTGTACTCGCAGAGCTCCTGTGTCAGCTGTCACAGCCTGAACTGTACAGAAGATAAAGCACATGTGTGCTCTGTCTTCTGTATTGGAGGGCAGGCTCATAAAGAGAGCCTGTCACCTCTGAATGCTATCACACAGGGGAATACTAGCCCCTGTATGATAGCAAAAAGTAAAAAAAATAAAATAAATAGAAATGGAAAAAAAATTAAAATTGATAAAAAGTAAGAAATAATAAAATACAAACATCGTTAAAAAATACATGAAATGTAAAAAAATGTTTATAAAAAGAAATTGATAAATAAAAATCTTGATATTAATAATTAATCTGCACAGCCAACCTATATGGGGTCCTATGATTTCAACTGGTGGCCCTGCCTCCTGGGACTACACACATGTACTTCCCCTGTAACTGCCAAGACACCTACATTTTTTTTGTGGGGGGCCCTTCATGGTTTTTTGCCCTGAGGTTCCTAGTTATGCCTCTGGCTAGGGGTAGAGGCTGCAGAGGACATTGCAGGTCCCAGGAGACCTTGGGTTGTTGGGCTGTATGCGGAAATGGGGGGATGCATGTGTAGAAGCTGCTATGAGTTAAACTAAGTCAAACTAGAGGGGGATGGCAGCTGTAATCTAACTTCAGGACTATAGGCACACTGTGCATGGGCATGGCATACTGTAGCTCCCAAGTCAGAAGAAGAGTCGCAATCTAACCACGCTAGGTTAGTTGTGTTTCTGTGCATGGCGTGATCAGTCACAGAAGAGAAAGGCGTTCTTTGCTAAGAGAAAAACAAGATTACCAGGTATGTTATGACTTTAGAAGACATCTAAGAAAATGCAGATCTTGAGCTGAAATAACTCTTGAGTGACTAAGAGTGGTAGTCCCGAACGTTTTGCTGTAAGGGTAACATACATTTTCGGTTGGCCATAAATTAATTGGCTCAAATTTCACAAAATTCAAGCCATGGAAGGCAAGCACCACCTGGCTCAACAAAAGTTAACTTATAAATCAGCTAAGCCGGGTGGACGATTATCGGCCAAACAGTGACTGTATCCTATCACATGCAGTCACTGTTTGGCAGGACCACTGTATTTAGGCAGCTATGGGTGGGTGTCAAGGCTGCTGTATACAGTAGCTGGAAGTGGAGATTCCTCTAACCATGTTATTTAGCATTAAAGGGAAAATTGGTTGCACAAGCTGTGTATGTCTAGCCTAAGAGTCTATAATTCAATTAACAGTTTCATCATACTGTTGCTCTTTAAGGCCCTGTTCACACCTAGGCAGGTTGTAGCTCGAGGGTTCAAAACACTTAACACAAGTAATCCTATTGTTTTCGATGGCCCCCATTCACTCCTGAGCATTCTGTCACCTGTCGTTCATTCAGACGGGGCGTACACGTAAGTAAATGGGCTGATCCCGGAAAGGACAGGTGCGTGTAATTGCACTCGGCAGCCTGTACTCCCCTATGGGATGATGCAGCTGTACGCTGTCATCCACGATCCATGAACTTGCACATCCGCGACGGTCCGAGTGTCCGCACTTGGACGCACACTGTCTACCAGCACACCCATCCTCCCATAAGGAAGAACACGCAGCTGCGTGCAATTACATGCAGCACCTGTCCCTCCTGAGATCGGCACGTTTACAGACGTGCATGCCGCACAGACGTTTTACGCTCTGTCTGAATGAGGCCCCAAAAAGATTTGAGCATTTTTGTCCACATAAGCTTCAATGAAATGCCATAAAACACGGGTTACTAATGCTTTTTTTTTTTTTTGATTGATTTTGTATGCTGTCTGCTTTCCAATAGGCCAAAACAAAAATGCCTGATGTTAAATGCCAGCTAAACATTTAAAAACCACTTAAACAAAAGCCTGAAAACGTTGAAGTCCAGGTGTGAATCCAGGTTAAAGTACTATAAGCATGCAAGAGAAATAACGGAAGAATACCGGCGCCTTCAATTGCAAGGTGGCCAGCAGTTCAGTACGGCAGACACGAGAGAGGCAGCTCCCACAGGTCAAAATTGACCACCAATCTAGGAGACAAGGAACGAAAGAAAGCGCCTCCATAGTGTAAAAGAGTAATTTAATCGTAAAACACGCAGCTCTAGGCTGTACTTACAACAATTCAGTTGAATAAAAATGAGTAGAGTAAGATGAGAAGTCGGAACCTGTAGCAGGGAGAGTCTGGAGAGATGTAATTCACCAGCATCCTCTGTCCCTATGATTACAACAGGTTTACGCGTTTCTGGGGCACGCACCCCTTCTTCAGAACCTGCTAGAGGTTCCGACTTCTCATCTTACTCTACTCATTTTTATTCAACTGAATTGTTGTAAGTACAGCCTAGAGCTGCGTGTTTTACAATTAAATTACTCTTTTACACTTTGTATGCAAGATAAATATAAACAGCTGAACTGATGATTACATTACGGAATGATAGCACGAAAATGAAATTCCTGACCGACTTGGTACTCGTGAGACTCTTCACAGTTAAAAAACATACAAGGGAACTAGGTTAATCTATAGTTAGAAAAGGGGATGATTAGCATGTGTGTATTAACCCTTAACAGGTAGTTGCTAATAATTTTTCTTCTAACTAAACTGAGACTTGCTGGTTGGTTTTCTATATAACGGAGCTGTTTTTTATGTGCCCTGTAGAGTTTTTCCTCTTGTTTTGGAGAAGGGGAATTTTGAGAGGAGATTGTTCAGTTCACAGTTAATACAGAACTTTTGGAAGTCTTTGTGAAAACATTATGCTGGCCACACACAGAGTAGCTGTATGAGTGTACAGGTTGGAAGACCGAGATCTGGCCATTACACATTCTTGCCAAGTATTACGTCAGGAATGTTAGGACGTTATAATAAAATACATTTACACATATGCAGCACACAGCTATTGTTTGTGTTGCAGTGCCTTGCCTTCCCTATCTGAACGGGAATGATATAAAAAGGCTGTCGTATACTAGTTCTTTTTTTCAATTCCCCCATAAACAGCATAGATGGGAGAATCTTGGCTTGAATTGGCTTTAGATAACTTTGTTCATTACAAAATAATGTTAATACGTGGAATAAAATATATAGGAAATGGTAATAATAGTAAAATATGAACTATGGAGAAAGCAACATGTCCATACAGGTTTACAAGTTATGTAACCCAGACATTTTGTAAACCTCACATAGATTTAATGGTATTTTTTTAAATGTATTTCCAAACCTCAAAATAGAATTACATAGTGCATATCGAGGTCTATTCTCTAGCGACAGAGTATTTTCGATCCCTTTCTGTGCCCCTCTGCCCAGGAGGGGGGCTTTAAAGTCCTGGCCGTGCGTATGCAAATGAAGCTGATTTCAGAAGGAGCTGAATTAATGTGGCTTGCAGAATGGTCACGTCACTGGCAAAAGACCACCATTTAATCCAGTTATTTATCCCTTAAAGAGAAAATGTACTGTATTTTCAGTGAGCAGATATATTGAGTTATTTTTGCAGTGTCTATAAAGTAAACATGTTCTTGTATTTCCCTTTAAACATAAGAACATGTTATTTCCCTGATTTACAATGGTATATTGGGACAGTGAAGGTAAGTACTGACTGCTAATTGCATCGCCTGTAATTCAGCCACTTACGGTGTCTAGGATGGGCAATGTACAGGTTTGATTTAAAGTCATTGTTAATGTGATGTTAAAATTTTTACACTCTTCCTTTTGTTGTTGTTTTTTTTTTTAATTACATGTAGAGATTTATATATTAGCTGCTAGAGGCAGAGTAACTTAACTTCAACAATGACTCTAACTGCTTTACAATTTCAGATGTCAGCCACATAAAGAGCTAATTTAGGACTTGTTCACACGAGTGACAGACTTTACTGCCCTATTCACCTCAGTGGTCACTTTTGGCAGGCGGCACCAACATTTTGTATATAGTCCATGCTTTTTTGGCTTGCCATTAAGCAAAGCATCATGGCTGCGGCAACGTGTACAGCACTGTAGGGCTGCAATGCTAAGTTGTTAGTGGTCAGCCAGGGAGTGGTAAAAATACGGATCAACCACCTGTTTTTACTGCCTCTCAGTCGCACGTGTGAACTCAGAAAAGAAGCAGTGGAGCACTGCAGAGCTGAAAACAGAGTCTGCATATGTAATGATCAAATATGGCTGTCCCGCTGTACATATGTAATTGCAAATTACACATAATAAAAATGGCTGTTAAAACATTAACATATAATCATTGGATTTATATCACACTTTTATATGTGCAGTATATATAACAATCATTGCATATACTATAATTAAATGTATTTTTAAACATCACTGGTATAAGTTCCCAAGTCTGTATTTATATTCGCTTCTTGCACTCCCTGACACAACAGACTGGGACAGCACTGTGACCCAGTCAGGTTCTACTAACTTGCACAGTACTTTCAGTATATTACTGTGGGTTTGGTTATAGGGTAAGATGGCACAGGTATGACATAATTAGGGTGGTGATGCATCTTAATTGTATAATCACCAGGATGAGATAGCATTCTTTACCAAGCTGATTTCTCAACCATGATGGAGAAAACTAATGTCTGTTGGGTCACAAGACTATCTACTCAAGTACACCTTTTTGGGCAGATAATACAGTTCATATGCATGCATTTTGGCTGAGTATTTAGGTGCGCCTGCAGTTCAGTTATAATTCCCATCCTGGTGAAACGTTATGTAATTTGGAAGAATAAAATCCTCCCTCCAATATCTTGAGACATGAAGGGTTCGGTGATATTTTTTTTGAAATATCTCAAATTCTTCATCCATTTTCCCAATCATTACGCCTAACAATTTACAAAGAAATATCCAAAACGCTCATTAGCTGCATCAGATTCTCAGACTGTGTACATAAGACAGCTGTTTCATGGTAAGGTCATTTCCAGGTTTCCACATTTTGTTTACTGTGAATTTCTAAGAGTCATTTCGGTCCCTGGTACCAGCTGAAGCAGATAAGAGCTTTTTGGAATGTTTCCAACAAAGACATAGAGCAATTAATAAGAATACATATGTCGTTCAACATTGCACACAGGATGAGAATGACAAATGTGGAAGTTTTTTTTTTACATGAACAGTACGCATCTCTTTGTGTACACAATATTTTACATGTGTGCAAATGTCTTGTTTAATCCCTAAATAACTAACAAGATTTGAAGGCATTTCCCTGCTGAGGCAGCAGTACTTTGCGACTCTTTTGCTTATACCATTGATCCGGTACCAAGACAAGGTCCTCTGAAAGCCAAAGAGAAGATGCCAAAGTGTGCCTCCGCCCCTTCCCGCACATAGCATTTATTCATGACTGAAGGCTACCAGTGTATTCTTCATTCATAATTGAATGGATACGAGGACTGGGCGGTCACATTGATAGCCCAGCAATGCAGATTACTCTGAGTAATTAGAAGAGATCTGCTATAGCAGGTAGTCCACTGAGGTCTGCAAATAAGGAGGTCTACATATAAGAAGCAGTGTCGGCGCTTCTGATGGATGGCAAGTGGCTGTTACGCTAACAGCGGAGATCCACCGATTACATAGGCAGAGCTGCTCTCCCAGCGTAATATGCAAGACTGTACTGTTTGATAGATTGGTCCTGCACATGAAGGAGATGGACTGATGTAGAGGTAGGAGAGGCCCTTGCCCCAGCTGTACCCCTCCACAACTCCCAAGACAGGTGTCTCTTCTGCCTCTTTCTCCAACCCTGCATTGACTTTGTGGGTCCTGCTCAGGGTTAGTGGAAATGATATTAAGCCCATGGGCTTAGAAAGGTTAACACATTGTGTGAGACATCCATGGGTATGGTAGGTGTTATCTATGAGAAGAAGTTGTCTGTCTCAGGTTTATATTTTTTAACAGGCTCCAAAGAGTTTATCTATGCCCCTTGTCTTTTTTTTATCCATGCCCATTTGTACAGTATTTAGCATTGACAGTAGGGATAATTTGCCCACTGTTTTACCTTTTGCTTTAAATTATAAGGATAATATAATTTATTGAGGTGATAGGTGACTGCACAATCGGCACCCAGATGCAGTATGCAGGCCAAATACATTTTTTAAAGCTCGGTGAACTCCTACTATTTTTAATTTCCCCGGGGGATACACTATTTCTTCTAATACAACACTATGGAAACCCAAACCAACAGTTGCAGGCTGACACATGTTGTTAGGTATAGACTGACACTGATGGACACAGGGGGCCTGATGTGTGACAAAATAACCTAGAACAAATAAGGAGCAGTTGCTTACAGCTCAGACTCCTTTTATTTCAGTTGATGAAAGAGGAAACCTGGTTGGGTGGTATGGGCAGTAGCTCCACTATTGCTCCATTATTATTATTATTAGCTGTAGTTTTGCACTTCTTAGTCCTAAATGAGACCATTTAAATTCTTGGTTACGGTTTCATTGTTTAATGAAAAACTTTGACAATCTTAAATGGTTTTGCCCACTTTGAGGAAAATGACCACCCAAAAATGAGTAGGAATATAACTGCAGTTGGTGGGACTGGTGAAATAAGTACGGCAGTGGGCACAGCCAAGTATTGACAGCTGCATACATACACACAGCAAGATCAGAATGTGTTTATACAGAAATTTGTTTATAGGAAGTACAACTGACACTTCACAGAGGGGGATTATTATAAACAGATCTCTGATTAGAATAAACATAGATGAATGGATTAGGGTACGCTGAGACTTTTATTGTAGCAACAAGTCCTCAATAATTATTTTATTAGGTACACCCGTCTAGTTTGAATTAGGATCCCCCCTCACTTTTAGAAGCGTAGACTATCTGTGACATGGATTCACCAAGGTTCATGTTGCATAACTTTAGATCCTGCAGGTTTCTCAGCCAGACACTCATGCTGTGAGCATCCTATTCTCGCTTATACCAAATTATTCATACTGTGTGACCAAAATCTGAACTACCCGTCTATATGATCCGACAGAACTCAACATAAGTGGTCAAATCAGGTATTGTTTTTCCAACCTTCAGTTTTTCAGTTTTGGTAAAGCCATCGCTTTCAAACGTTAATATACTCTATGGATTGCCTTGTAAAGAGTAGATGTATAGCAGTTGTGTACTTCCTGACAGCCTGAACAAATCTGTTCCCCCAACCATTCTCAATATTAAAGTGTTTTCACATGCAAAACCTGGGTGTTTTCTGCACCATAATCTCACCAGCACAGCAGGTTCTGAAATATTTAAATGACCATACTGCAACCACACTCACTGCTACAATTTTTTCCGCCCTCATCCCCTGGGTGCCCTCAGGCAGCTGCTTGACCTGCCTTAAGCTGGCCACACACCTTACAACCATTGGAAGACTTTTGTCTTGCGATGGTTGTAAGGTAATTATATAAAAACGTATGATCTGCCCATGTTGGACAGGCAGATCGTACCGCAATGCTGAACGGACCGTGTGTGCTTGCGCACCCTGGCCCGTTCGGCATTTATCTTATGAGCATGCCACACACCCGCCGACAATCGTACGATTCTCGGCGGGTTTTCAAACATGTTCCTAAGACAAAAGTCATGCGACCGTACAGTAGAAACGGTCTCACGCCTTCCACACACCTTGCGATTTTCGTACGATTGCGGGATTTCCCCACGATTATCGTACGATAATCGCAAGGTGTGTGGGCACCTTTTACAGTAGCGCCGGGCCTGCAACCACCACGCCTGCCACCAGGAATTCATTACATTTGCTAAGATGATGCATGTTTGGGAAAACAACTAAACATCTTGACCGTGTCTTCATTCCTTATGTATTGAGTTGCAGCTACATTATTCACTGTTGGCTGTGTTAACGAACACGTGTACCCAATGGTGGTCAGTGTTTGTCACAGAACTGCCACCATGTATTGAGCAAGACAGGTTAAATTGATGATGTCGGTTAGTAATTGGATCAGTTTCTCTTCTCTTTATCTCTACCGATTAAAGCTCGGGGTGTACAGAAATAATATATCAATTCTCACATGTTAATAGGCTATAATGGGGAGATCCACCGCAGTGCATGTTGCAATGGAAGTGTGGTGAAAGGAAGCATGTCTGAGTGTCTGATCATTTGCTCATCGAATAATTAAATTCTCTATGTAGAGTAGATTCACGTGAGATTTATGAGACAGTGGGCAGCTGTAGTGGTAACATTGAAAAGGTTGAACGCACAGAATGACATTTCCATAATGATATATATTGTGAAAATGACGCACTGTCTTGGAACTTTAACAATATTAATCAATCACTGAATGCAAAGAAGTAAATGCTAGATGTGTGCAGGGTTAAGTTAACATTACAGTAAAAGGAATTTAGTCAAACAAGCTGAACAGGTATGATGCAGTCTTAGTATGTGAAAGTAATCTACTTTTAACTGCACTGCAAAACAATTGTAAATTCTTTTATTTGCAACTTCGTCTCCAGCTGATCCAAGTCTGCACATCTATTCATTGTAGGTGCAATATTTAAAGAAGAACTCCAGTCCCTGGAGCATCTCTCCCCCTCTGCTGCAGCGGTCTAGAAATCTAGAGTCATCACATCCAATACAGTGTATAGGTCGTGAGGATGCTGAGGGACATACCGCTGCATAGTAGGAGGAGAGAGGTTGGAGGGAGTGGTACCAGCTCCAAGGACCGGGTGAGTATCAGGGGTAGCCCCTGTCATGGGTTCGCCCGGCGCGTTCCCTCGATCCGCCGGCGCGTCGTCTCCGTGCTGATGTCACGCCCAGCTCCAACCACGCGGCGTGGTCCCGCTCGTAAAACCGCAGCTGTTTCGTTCACTCGGCGTTCTCTTGTTGTGGAGCGTCGAGTAACGAACAGTGAACCCGCCAGCTCTGCCCTGAAGCCTACACTCTCAAGACACCCTGCTGTCTGGAAAGTGCTCCGCCGCTGACACAACCATTGACCCGGATCAGAGGTCCTGCATTTCACTGCCACCAGGAAGCCTTCCAATCTCCCTCTAGTGTGAACCACTTCTAAGTGCAAGTACCTGGGTCTCATAAGACAACCATATCTTTGCTTCAGCTGTTGGCATATAAGCACTCCTTTGATCTATGCGTGTTGGGGTTCAGTGGCATTATCTATGAACTGTATGGACTCTATATGATCTCATTGTATGACTCTCCATAGTACATACCCCAGCTATATAGACCAGTTAGACCACATGTGTTGTTAACTCAGTGTGCATACTCATTGCTGTGAACCTATCAAACCACCATCTGTTACACAGGTAGCAACTGCTCTTCCATACAAGATATTGGTGATTGTAACGTTATTCAGTACTTGCTTAATCAGTATCACTCAGACTTAGTCAACCTTCCCCCCACTCTAAATAACATACACCCTGTACTGGAGTCTCAACCCCACAGAAGAGTGTTAATTAGGACAGGGTCAGGTGGCATATGATGCGTACGGTATCCCCGCCGCACTGAGTGTAACGGGGAACCGCCCACTGAGCCACCTTCTCCTAAAAAACAACCCCTCCAACTTCCACAGCTGAGATCCAGCATAACCGGCCCCTGACAGCCCCACTGCAAGGGTTAATAAAATGTATGCCTGGAGTTCTTCTTTCACAGAGCACAGTATTATCGTATGACCTCAAATGAGACTGCACAGTCACAGTGAATTCCCCTTACAGCAACTAGCCACACTAGTTGCCATTTAACAATTTGCACTTTGAAAATGACATCATAAAGGAAAACTCCATGCAGGAAAATAGTCACTACTAAAAGTACCTAATGCTAGGTATGTACCATTATTCCCTCCTGTCCATCTATCCATGAGCCATGCCAGTCCTTATTGCAACTGACAAACCCCTTACTTTTTCTTTTGTATAACGATAATAATAACAAAAAGGGGGAAACGTTCAGAAATGAAAGCTGTGATGTATGGAATGATTAGGCCAGGTTATGACAACAAAGAAGAAGTATGATGTCAGAGAGAAGTTTGATATCCTGCTATAGGCCCAAACCGTTACAGCACATTACATTGTTCCTTTCCTTCCAAATAATCCATAACCAGGCATAACAAAACAGTTTTTTGCATCTTTTCCGCTGTTCAACTAAATATGATTGGTTGTTATAGAGAAGAATTTCATTACATTTGACCCACTTTAGATGTTACAGATAGTCAATTATTGTCCCTAGTGCCAATAGATGTTCAACATTTGCTTAACATGGTAAGGATAATCTGCCTGAGGGTATGTGTTGACAGGTTTTTGTTTGTGCCAGGTAGTTTCTGCATCCCCATGCAAGTTTATAGGGGATTTAACCACAAGTTTAACCATGCCTAAAGCAGGTTAAATGCAGGTCAGAAAGAAGCCAACTTCAGGCCAGATGTACCTGTCAGTGAATTCTGAATGATCTCAGAAGCATCTCAAATTGTTGTCAAACTGATTGAATTAATACAAACCCAAAGCCTTAAAGTCCATTTCCACCTTTTGTAAGTGATTTGCATTTATTGTGGTAATGAAGGAGGTGCAGTGATGTATACATGTGCACATTTTCATGACTCTCACATTGCAGGCTTTCTTCATTTTTTTATGAATCTTTTATTAGGCCTGAAGCCTAAAAACTCAACATTTTCTCCACATGAAATTCAGTTTGATACCAGGGTGTCACATAGGGTTGCCACCTTTTCTTCAAGCCAAACCCGAACACTGTAGCACCTCGCAGCAATTTTTTTATAAAGTATACACGAGGCATGTATTTGGATTTAATCACAACTTGCCAGTGTGCCACAGGTCCCTAGATATATACTATATAAAGCAATATCCATATACTTTGCCGCACCCATTACCCGATATCCCAAAAGTAACGGGTGCTTGTAATGACTGCGGATGGCGCCGCTCACAACAGAACTCCAATACAGATGTCAACAAAAAATGTACGTTTCTGTGTTCACATACATCAGCTGTATATGCCTGTTTCATGTACACTCAGTGTAAATTGCTGGCATTTGTGTTTTAAAAATACTTCTGCAAACGTGGAAATGGGCTAAAGACAGTACTGGAGATGATGAGCGAAGGAGCTGCATGACTAGGGGGAGGAATAGTCCCTGGAAAAGGAGTTAAATAAAGCGTGAATCAGTTGATCTTACCTGAATTGGGTCAGGTGTCTGGGAGAAGCCGCATAGGATGAACCATAAGGGCTGGTGGGTGTTCTTTCTGGAAATTCGACGGAGGAAGCAGGTTGTCCCGCCCTCCCTTTCATAATTTTGAGGTTGATGGTTGTTGAAATGTTTTTTTACACCACGGTAGCTTGGCGGGTTAGGGGGGTCTTTGGGGGTCTGAAAATATGAGGCGGTTACAAAATGGGGGGGGCATCAGCTGGTATGGTATGGTGCTTCCCCCTGTTGGTGTTGGCATTTTTTTTGGGGGGGGGGGCTGGCCCCTTGGGAACTGTCCTCAAGCTGGTTGGGGTGCATGTGAGCAGTTTTAGTAGAGGCCTTATTTTGACTGATGGGCATCCAAACACCCCTTTTCAGATCCGACAGTCGTTCAGAATATTTATTTGTATGTCATTTTGATTATTACATTTGGTAACTTTTGTTTGGTTAATAAAAAGCTGCGGTGGCCATTTAAATCCATGTTGCCCAGTCTGTGTGTTTATTGGGGTTTTAACAGAGGGATGTTGACAAAATCATCAGTCAAGTAACCCTGTCTCCTCTGTAAGAAACTCCTGTTAAAAAAACAAAACAAAAAACACATCTGTGTATTTCAGCAGGACAGATCTTGTTTGTGTTTTTCCTCCGTTAATGGCTAGGCTTGCTTGTATCAAACCGTATTACTCTCTCTACAGACATTCAGTACCAAGCAGGCAGTGTGACACTGAAAGGAGGTGTAGAGCTTGTATTAAACAGAGTAAGCGCCACTGCTGCTGATACTGAATGTAATGCTGTGTCCTGTAAACAAACAGCAGATTGTCAGCGCATGTTCTGATGTGACTTGCGAAATATGCTTTTGATTTATATTTTGCTTAGAAATTATGGAAATAGACATTTCTCTTCTGATAGAGCAGAACCAGGGAAGCCAAATGACTTGCACTGCTTCCAATAATTCTCTCTGTTAAGAACTCATGATCTAACCCAGAAACATCTCGAGTGAAGTAAACAAAGAATTTAGCAGTTCATAAACGCTAGACACTAGTGGTAGGTGGAAAAAAGTTTTTTAAATTGTCATTTTCATATTGTGTGATTTAATGAATTTGAATTGGTTACTAATACAGCAATTACACATGCTAAATTTTTGACTCCATTTTGGATACGGGTTCCCAAACAATGGCTCATGAAACATACATGGCTTTCAGATCATTGCTGTTGCTTAGTGACACTAAACTCCGGAATTAAATCCTAAAAATACATTCAAGTACCTTTTTAACTATTAACACAAACATATCTTATTTGTGTATCACTCGGCTGTAGATCCTGTAGCTCGCGATATACTGAGCTTTGAGTCACGGGAGGACCCTAGTATATGTCCTCCCGTGACCCTTAGGAGAACTATGGGGAAAAACCCTTATCCCATAGTTCTCCTTTAAATGTGTTCTCTTTATCTGATAGAATATTGCACAATGTTTATGTATCATCTTTCCAAGTGGAAAATTAAATGTTGTATAAAAAGTTTCTAGTGTCCCATAAAATATTTACTGAAAGAAGCTGAAACTTATTGACATTATGTACTGCACTCATGAAATGAATCTGTAAACAAATCATGTTTGTTTGTCTTGTATTTCCCATGCTGCTATACCAACTGGACCAAAGGGCCCCTCTGTTCATCGGTAAGCAGCACTCACCGGCTCCCTGGCCGGGCTAACTTGTAAAACTTGGCTCATCTCTTGAGGGATTATGTATGAGAGTGCTACCTGGTGCTGTCTTTGCAAATGCAGCAAAAGGCAATGTACATGCATTGCATAGAGAAAGAATACTAATTTAAAAGGGGTTTAAACTGTAAAAGAAATGTAGGACACCTTAAAACCACTTTTTTTAATTTTTACAATGAAAGATCCCTCGCTATATATGCACACACAACACACCCTTATTTAGCCCTCATTCACACCTACAATGTATGTGCGTTTTGGATTCCTGCATTAATAATCTGCCATTTCCTGCAGCAGGAATCCCTAATGTTCTGTTTAAAAGTGGCAGCTGTCATCCATGCAAGTTAATGATCTGGTGACAGTGACCGCATTTGAAAGCAGCAGAAGGCTGGCACACCGCATGGTAATTATATGTGATACCATTACATGCAGTTAGCAATCAATCACTATGCCTGGATGCATCGATCGTGTCCACTGCCACCTGGTGATTAACTTGAATGGATGATGGCTGCCATTTGTAAGCAGCAGGTTTGGAATTCCTGCTGCAGGAAATCGCAAGTTCCTGACGCAGGAATCCCTATATTGTAGGGATTGTTGTGAATGAGGACTTAATGTGTGCATTTAGTCAAACCTACAAATTAGAATTTTATCTTTCACTTATCTGGTATAAGAACTTTGGTCTTTTATGGGTTACTGTGCTTTGTAGGATTTTTGTGTTTGCAGCTATACTGAATAAGCTATAAGTAGTCATTCACTCTTACATGCATGTTTTGAAATGTTTTTTTCCACATCCACGGGCCAAAAACATACCTGCATCACTTTTTTCCGGGGCACTGCAAGGGGCAAGGTGAATGTTTTTTTTTTAATGTTGGCTTATGGATGAATGCCAATGAGAATGAATGGCAACACAATGCACATTTTGTAAAGCTGGGGAGCTCACAGAGCACTCGCACAGGGCTTTTCCATCAATCAAGTTTTTATTTTTCTGCTTCCAGGTAGTAAAAGACATAAAACACAAATCAAGGCTTAACTTCAGCCCAAAACAAAGTTCACTGATCTTCAGCAAATAGGGTATATTGTCTCACCGACTCAAGATTGTCCCATTCACTCAGTGTCCCAGTACTTTTAACGTTTGCCTCCACAAAATGCCTCAGTGGTACTTCATACCCTTTAGCCACTTCCAGCATCTTTCCACACACCTTGTGTGTCTGGCTCTCTCAGCCAGTTAAATCCTCCAGCCTCCCTGGCTGTTACTGGTGTGGCTCTTCCACACCACCTAGCTTGGACCTCGTGAGCCTCCAGCACCCACCACTCTACACCACCACACCACCACCCCTCCAAGTTCTGGTCTGGATTCTTAATGAGGCTGCTCTCAGCCACCTGATCAGCCCAGACTGATCATTGGCAATACCTAGCCCCAAGACTGGAGATTTCATCCCACCCAGAGCTTTAAAGAAGTCTCCAGAGCTCCAGATCCCAGCTACAATTAGAAAAACCCGGAAGAATCTGAAAAGCCAGCTTCTTCTACAAAACTGTTTATATTCTGGACACTCATCCCCCCTGGCTGACAAAGTTGCCAAACTACACCGTGGCATTGCCATGCCCTGCCACAATTTACAGATTATTGTAACGTACCAATTTCAATTGTGAATGCAGCCTGAGTCTGTCCAACTTGATATGATATTATTCATAGAGTAGGTTATTATTTATTTGTATGCTTTTAATGTACTATTACACCTGCTAATAAACCTGAATAAAAGATGTGTAGTTTAAAGGAAATCTGTACTTTGAGAACATGGAGGCTGTCAAGCCAGCCAGGCGCTAGCATTTTCAGAAGTGGAAGGCAGGCTCCATATTTCCTTCTCCCACAGGTTACCTTTAAGAAAACAAGCCACTTCAAAACAAGTCTGTTAATTTTTATAATTCATTGGTAATGCTTCAAAAGAAGAAAGAATACCATTCTGCACTGTATGTTCTCAGACAATAATGTATGTTAGAAAAATTACAAGTAAAAATAAATATTTCATGAAAATGTAACATCACTGTTTTGGGTATAATTAAAGTACAAATTCACATTTAATTTTTATTTTTTTATTACAATTGACCTGTAAGCCTTTTCTGAGGCAAACCTGGTGCTGATCTTCTAAAAAATCCAATTGAGTGACTTCCATGCTGATCCAATAGCTTCAGTATTACCTGAATCACTGACCCAGATTGCGTATGCTGGTAAGGAGTTCTGGCTTCACTTGTTTTGTGGTTGTAAAATATTGATGCCAGAGAGAGACGGGTAACTGGCATTTTTGGAGGTCAGCAACGAAAGCCCCCCGTGCTTCTCTAATGACAGGCTTCCTTTAATAAAATGTACCAAAAATACACATACAAATCATATGTTTTCCCTGCAGTAATAATGAATGTCTTTTCGTGTAGCACTGATCTGAAATGGGATCAGTTTATGTTAAAATTCAGCTGATGGTTTGTAAAGAGTTCAGTATCATACACAAAATGTCATTTGTGGTTACACTGTGAAAGGTTTGTTCATGGTAGTTATGGGCTTACATCACTAAGGTGCCAAAGTGCTCACACTTTACATTAATCAATTCGGGCACATGTCAGCATTACCAAGTCACCTTATCATTCTGAGAAAAAAAGGATTACATTTTTGCCGTATTTACAAAACACTGTTCCTGAGCTGTCTAGGCAAGACCAACATTACATAGCCTCTGGCTTTTAGGAACATAATGGGTGTCACTGGAGACTGCAGAGAATATTGCTTTCAGACAGACCATATTTGGGAGACTTACAGGGTTATTCACTAAAGGATGAAGAGTTTGGAGAAGGCAGGAGCAGAGAACAATCTAGGCCAAAATAGCTGCTTTGGAAAAAGTCTCCAATTCAGCTCATTTTCCAGTTCAGCTATGTTGTCCTAGATTGTTCTCTCCTCCTGCCTTCTCCAAACTCTTCACACTTTTGTGAATAACCTGGTTAGTTCTGCTTCACACGATCTCGTTCCGTAAATGTGTCAAACTCGGTCTAAAGGAGCACTTTGATATGTGTTAACAGAACACGTACAAAACACTCTGTGTGCTTGAGTTGCTATTACTAGTTAATGGCTCCCCAAACGCAGTTTCAAAAGTGATCAAACGCAGACAAATGTGCTTGAGAAAATGCGGGACACATGTCACAGACTTTGCTGCATGCACAACTTTTCGCGCGTTTAGCACACATGCAGCACCCATTGAAATCAATAGGAATGTGCACCAAATGTCGGAAACGCCCGTAAGCGTGCTCAAACTCACGTCACTGCGACGCTATGGTGTGAACATTTGTATGAAAATTTACCAGTGAAAATCTAATGTATACTAGTAGATTTTCAGCCAAATGCTAATATGAATATCATGTCAGAACATTTGATAATACTATCAGACACTTGGCAAATGTTATGCAAAATGTTGTTTGATTTTAACATTTGATTTTGTAATGAATAGAATTCCACTACAGACAAAAATGATTGTCAATTTGATCACATTAATTGTTACAAAAATCTAACCAATGATGCAAGCGCAACTTTTTTTTGAACAAAGTTCTACTCGTGAATGGCCAGCTTTAAGTGACACTGAACTCAGGAGCTAAATCCTTAAAAATGCATTCAAGTAACTTTAACTTTTAACAAAAATGTAGCTTATTTGTGTATCACTCACCTGTAGATCCTCAAATCATCTCTGAATTGGTGCTGACACTGTCCTTCCTTCTGGAGGGTGACTACTTTTGTTCCCCATGGTCCCTGTGGGTGTTGTAAAGCAGCCACCGCTCCAAGCTCACATTTTTAAGATTTAACTACTGAGTTTAGTGTCACTTTAATAGCAATATACAGTAATAGAATCAGCAGTAATAGATTCTCCTATATTATGAAACCGGCTCTTAAGCCTTTGACTGAGAGAGTAAATGGCTTTATGAAAGGAACAGTTCTATACATTATAAAAAGTTTATGGTGCCGGGTTTGCTTTTCAGTTTTTTTAATAGCAGCCTCCACTTTTCTCTTGCGTTACTCAAAAAAAATAGCATTCATAGCAAGAAAAGGGAAAGACTGTTCAAGTCCAAAGTATGATTAGCTTCAGAAGGACACAATTCAACAGGGCATTGTTTTTGAAATCTTTATGGTAATTTAGAGCTCACTGAGACAGCTCTTAAAATGTTATCTAGAGACCTTAAACAATGCCCTGAATAGCTTTCTAACCATGATAACAGCAGGTAATGGCAAAAAGGACAGGTGAATGTGATTATAACAAGCTAGGATTAAAGGGAGTAGTAGGGGATTGTTTTGTGGTCATCAGTCATCGGTCATCAGTGTATACAACACATTTTATGGCCACATTTAATTTCTAACTTATTTGTCCTCTTTTCAGGCATTTGTATGGTAAGGTTCAAAACTACCAGCCAAGTGCTCAGTTCAGGCATCGGGTCTGATAGACTTAATTAAGCCAGACATCTCAGTACACATACGTGTGGTCGGCAGCTGTGCATATCTGGAGCGCACTGACTGCTCTCCTGGGTTCTAGGGCTGAAAGATTTGTGTTCAGCTGGACAGCTCAAATCAGATACATTGTTAGACAGTTTGCTGTACTCTGTGCCATGTTAAACAGCACCTTATGTGGGCAGCTTTCTTTCACTTGGTTTCAACACCCAAGTCACCCTTTCATTCCCTTCACTTTTCTGTTGGATTAAGTATTGGTAGATATTCAGCAAACTCGGCATTGGAAGTAGACTACTATGCTGATTTCTTTTTTGCACTAAAAGAAAAACCGCAGGGAATTGTTGGTATCTTCTGTCCTGTCTTTCTGTATTTTCATATCTAAGAATTTATCTATGTACTTTTTTCACCCTTTTAACTGTTTCACAATTGTGGCAATTTATATATATATGATGCATGTTATATACTGTTTATTTGTTGGACTATGCAGTCAGTGCTTCACCTGTTCATTTATTGTTGTCCTGTTGCATTTTGGGAATAATGAATGCCTTTCTGTCACTGTGTTTTACTGATGGTGGATAGCGATGTCCTTTTAAAGTGAGTATAATGTACACTTAGCATATACTGTATGTTATTATTGCTTATTTTTTTATAGATGCTCTGATTTTACAAGCTTGTTCTTTTACATTTTTATTAAATTAACACTATGTGTGTGTGTGTGTGTGTAAGATATAATTAATGTATAGATCTGTAGATAAGAAACTACTCTGTCTCTATTTTAACAACTGCTGAGATAAAAAAAGCTGCAGAGGAAGTGCATGTAGTGCATTGCTTATGAGTCGGCTTACTCACAGACTTGCATTGTGAAACAGAGAATATCAGGACCTGCATGCATAATGAGAAAATATAGCTACCATTATACATAGTTGCCTAATTTTTTAAATATTAAAGGATAATTATACTTTTACATTAAGTACATTTATCCTGGTCAGCCTTGCCTTCCTAATCATAAGTCATATATCGTCCCCATCCCAGGTGCATATTTACCTGATTACCAAGGGTTCTTCCTATGCTTAAAGAAATCTCAATACCACTACTGTTTGTGTTATTTTACCTGACTACATTGATTTATCACTTTACTTTAGTTTACTTTACTCAGCAATAAAATGTTTAGCAATGATTTAGGTAATATTTATAATGGAAGTGATGCAACATTCACTATAATAAGTGACTTTTTTTTTTCTTAGGTGAGGAAGAATGGGCTCTCCCAGAGTATCGGCCAGGAAGAAAGGAAAAGACAAGAGGTATCAATTGTACCATTTAGCTGGGAACAGAAATCTTAACTCCTTCCGGTTTCTTTCAGTTAGAAACTCCGTTAGATGTAAATTAGAACATAGTCCACAACTATAGATGTGATTTTGTGTGGAGACTCTTAAGGGAGTTTGTCGCATATATCGAATACTTACAAAGACCTGTTTTCTATGCAATGTTGTTGCATAGACATTCCCTAAACATTCCCTACCCATATTGTGGCCTTTGCTGTTCTCCGTGACTCCTGATAGCACACTTACAAGCACTACAACAGAATCCATGAGGACAAGAAATTCAAAGGAACTCTGCAAAGCCTAAATAATAATTATACAACATACCCCCAAGCTTTCCAAAGCTAAATAAATAGTTTTAGGTTTGTTTCTTACTTTATTGTTAAAATAGATGCATGAGCAAACATATAGGTACATGGTTGAAATGTTATCTACCTTCTCATTGGACAATGTCAGCAGTGTGATGATGTTGATTTATTGCCAGTGAGCTGGCTGGAGGAGGGGAAAAGAAAACTTGAGTGGGGTATACACGGGTAGATTTTCGAACTATCAAAAAATCCCGTCAGAACATTCGACTTGACAAGATTTGGTGATTGTAGTTCAAAATTTCATTTGATTTTCATTCAACATTTGATGTTGAAATGATTAGCGTTTCCCGACCGAAAACTATAATCCACTGTTAGAATTTCGTTCGATCGAGAAACATTTTCCCACATGCTTTTTCAAATTTTTTCATCACTGCGGTCAAAACGGATCATCGATTTCACCACATCAACGATTAGAAATTATTCTAATGGTTCTGAAATTGGTTTTGTTTGTTAGAAATTGTAACCGTGTACACCCTACTGTAGCAAGGTGCAGATCTGTGCCAGGAAATAGGAGTGTCACCTACCAAGCTATTCATTGTGACATATGTTAAATCACAAGATTGCCTAAATAGAATTACAAATCCTTTAGCAGGTAAAACATTACATGTTTCAATTAAAACTGTGTATTTAACTGTTTGCTTAGAAAGTGATCTGCTTCTAGATGCTAGGTTTCAGGCTATTGCATTCATGGGTTTGTTGCATGTCAGTTTTGTTGCTTTCCTTTTGCAGGCTATATTTGAAGTAATCTCTTCTGAACACTCGTACCTGCTCAGTTTAGAGATCTTAATTCGGATGTTCAAGAATTCCAAGCAACTTAATTCCACTATGACCAAGACAGAAAACCACCATCTCTTTTCCAATATCACTGATGTATGTGAGGCCAGCAAAAAGTAAGCACTCACAAATTCAATAGGGTTTCTTTACTCATTTTTTTCTTTATAAAGTGAGCCGAATTTACAAAAGTGCATTGTGGTACAGAACCAAAGGCCAGAATTTCATCTTTCGTCACTTCATCTGTCACATAGTAAATTTGTTTTTTGATTCAAAAAAAATTGAAAAATATATATATATATATATATTCTGGCCTATTACCTTGGACTGACTCTAATACTTAACCTCTCCCCATTTGAACTCTAAAACATAACCTGCTCCCAAAAAGTCACCCATAACATCTAACACCAAACAACCTAACTCTAAAATGTACTAGACATGTGCACTGCCAAAAAATTCATTTAGTTTCGTTTTAAATTCGGATTTGTGTTATTTCGTTTTTTGGGATTCGGAAGTGAAAGTCAATTCAGATTCGGAATTCGGATTCGGACGAAATTCGTTAGCGGTAGTTCGTTCGACCGTTCGTTTCGTTTTCGTTTCTTATTCGTTTACGATATTCGTAACGAATAAGAAACGAATAAGAAACTAAACTGAAACGAACGGTCGAACGAACTACCACTGCCGAATTTCGGAAACGGAAATTCGGATTCGTTTGCATTCGTTATATCTGTAATTCGGAATTCGGATACATCCGAATGTCCGAATTTCCGAAAATTCGTCCGAATTTCGATTCGGAACGAAACGAATCGCACATGTCTAAAATGTACCACTTGACCTGACTCGACACTTATCCCTTAACTTCAGTCTAACCTTAACCCTAAATCTTTCTGTTAACTAACTATAACATATACGTAACACCTAACCTTAACTCTTAAATGATGGACATTCTGTGTTTTTTCTGGTCATTCCAACATGTGACTTAAATGACACATGATAGATTTACTTTAACACACTCTACAAGGTTTATCTTATGCTTCGTGACACTAATTGCACTTTACAAAATTGATATTGTTCTTATGTTACAAACTTGACTTGACTTGTATAACCACATTGCTGTTTGAAACAAAAATGAAGTCATCTAAATCTCAAGAAGATTGTGTCAGATAACCACTGTGCCTTGTTTGTGCTTTGCTTTAATTTTTACTTTGCAGCACTGGCAATGTTTAGTCAATGGTGGATCTTGACCCAATGACTAAATTTCGAACACATTTAAAATGATGTATCTGCCCGACCCCCCCACCCGCATTACTGCATTAGCTTTCTAAAAAGCTGCTCAATGCTGTCAGCAGCTTATTATTAACTTTGCTACTTCTGTGTTTATTGCATACTCTAAAAGGGGGTGTTGGACTAATCAGAAGTTAGCACTGTGAGGTCATGCCCCTTGTACAGAAGAAAGACTGCCATCATACACCTGAATTGGAGGTATCAAAAGTTGTTGGCGGTGGTGGACTGGTTTTGAAAGACTTTGTATATCGCTTATGTGAAAATAGGTGAGAACTCTAGGAAGTGGTAGATTTGTATGTATGTAAGTAAATGTCTGTGAAGGTTCTCATTCATCCAGGTCATGGTATATATGTAAAAAAATAAATCAATGCAACTAGACTTTTCAACAAAATCTGTTAAACATAACCAGCATGGGGTCAGAGACCTCGTTGATTACATTTGCATTTTTACAGATGTTAATAGTAGCTCCAGTTATGCAAATGCAATCAACACCTTACCTCCACGAGGTCTCTGACCCCATGCTGGTTATGTTTAACAGATTTTGTTGATTGGAGCAACATTCACCATATTTATTTCCAGATAATTTTTGTACAAGTCATTCTGAATTAAGAAAGCTAGTCGGATGACCAGCGAAACGTCTTCAAGAAAAGATTAGCAAGTCTAGTTGCCTTGATTTATGTTTTACAGTTGTAGGTAAGTAAAGCCATGAGGAGTGGGGTGAGTTAAAAGCTAGCAACACTGTGCTGGTGCCAAGCCTGTTTATGCAGGGATTTACTGTATGTATGACACACGTATGGCACAGTGCTTGTACCTAGAAAATATGCTTTAATCACTGTGCCACAATTATGAGTCTTAACAAACATGTATAAACTTCAACACAATATTTTTATTAAAAAAACATGCTTTTCTGCACAGCTTACCTTAACCACTTGCTGTCCACCCGTTGCGTATAAATGGACGGACGTCTCGCTCTTGAGTGCAGGTACCCGTACTTGTGCGGTGATTTTTTTTCTCTGCTCACATGCACCCTCTAGTGTGCGCATGAGCAGTTCACTGTGGAAACACTGGAAATTGGACAGTGACACTCACAAAACAAGGTACAGTGTCAATAAAATTGGCATTGGCTCTGTAACATGTGATCACTGTGACGAATCATAGCTGTCACAGAATGTAAACAATGGCTGCGGTTTGCAGCTTTCTTTCCCTTTCCTCTTTCATCATGAGAGGAGAGATCTCAACATCGATTGCACCCTCCCAATTCACCGCCATATCTGTAACCCTCTCTCACACGCAGCCTCAACTCTCCCTCAGTATTGTGTAATGCACAAGGGTTAGGAGTGTGTAACGCACAGTGTGCAGGGGGTTAGGAGTGCATAACACACAGAGCACAGGGTTAAGGAGTGCAAGAGACAGGGATGACTAATGTGCAGAATGCAGGGCTCTGTGTAGTATTATTGAGTAAGCACAGAATGCAGGACCCAGAATTATTAAATGCAAATAGCAGAGGGGTCAGGAGTGTGTAACGCACTGAGCTCAGGAGTAAGGAATGCACAAGCACAGCGCGTGAGCTGCCACTGTTCCGCAGCTTGTGTGTATTTTCTAAATGTTACGCAAGACTTATTAGATCTTGAAAACGTGCTATTGGGGAAACTAAGTTATGAATAAATGAATTCATGTGTAAGTGTGTTTGCTTACGTTAATATTCTTTTAATCTTTCTACAAGCAGGGGCAAAGCTTAAGTGCCTTGTGTCTGCTATTCTGGAATGGTGTGATCTGCCTGCAGCATTGTAGCCAGACCTAACATATACATATTTTCAGAACAGATTGTTGTAGAACTCTGACCTCTGTAAAATGAGAATTATTTGTCAAGTTCAGGGCTGTACTCTGGCTCACACAATATTAAATACTTTTCATGAACGGTGACTTGTTCCCGATGATTGATATATTGAAAGATGTTACACGGTATACTTTGTAGTACAAGAAAGTGGGTTTGATTTGGATTCAGTTCCTTTTGAAATGTAGTGTTTCCCTTCTGGTAAAAAAGATTTTACAAGTTCTTTGTCATATTTTTTGATGAATAGTGAAGAAGCTTGGGTGTTGGCAGCAAAATGAAAATTGTTCCAGAATGATATTGTTGCTATTTCTCACTTGGTGTTATGTGCATCCTCCTTTCGATAGGAATGTATAATTATATGTTACTGGAAGTCTGCCAGCGCTTTTTCTTTTTTTATATATAAATAAAGCTTTCTGATGGACTTGTATTAAAGAATCCATGTTGACAGCAGATAAATACCAACATGTCTTTAGTTTTTTATTTCACTAATACAAGTTGACCTACAGGCAGAATAAACAAATCATGCAGTTATATAGTCTTTTAAAAAATTGTTACTTTTTTTTATTCCACTACAAGCTAGGCAGGTAAGTGACACCACAATATTCCTTGACACCCTCATGGCTCCCCCTCCTGTCCCAACCCAGATCTGGTCACTTATATTGCATTCTGGTTTCCTCTCTCCTAACTGTCTATGGAGGATTCAGTTATGTGCCCTGTGTCATAAAAGCCCCATGTCCTCCATATTTCCCACTGCCCTCCCCTCTCTTTCACCAGTTCTATAACTCAAATCTACTATCCTCCTTTAGGTTCCAGCCCTGCATAGCTGCTATCCTCTCCAATATTCCACTCAAATTCTTTCTATGTTCTCTTTTATTCACCCTCTACCCCCACCTTCCTTCCAGCCCCCAGCAACATTATCAAACTCTCCTTTTCCTCACACAAATAGTTGATCATGTAGGAAGTGGTGTAATTGGACTACTGGACAGTCATGGGGACTGTAATAGGATATCCATGGACATATAGAGACAGGTGCAGGTCTATTTATTAAGCTCAGCTGCAGTTGAGGTGTAGTTCAGAGGTTGTTGGTAGAAATTGTTAAGACTGAACATTGTCCATTTTGTGGGGTTGGGGGCTTGTACAAGAACATCAAGCCAATCGGATCAGTCTTTTTTTAAACATTTTTTTTTACCATAGGAGGTGGTGTAAGATTTGACTTTTAAAAAGGGAAATGGGTTGTTAGATTAGAAACTGAATTTTTCTAAGGCATTAAAGGGCATTGATTGTATGGAAGCAGCATTGGTAAAGGTTTAATGTAGCAAAGGCCCTCACTGTGCCATTGTTTTAGTATACTTATTCCCACAGATTCTGGGAAATCAGGGTTTTTCCAGACAGATACATGGATATTCAGGAGGCTTTGTGTTCGAATTCTGTGCCAGACAAGCCAGGTGGTATTCAACAGAGGAGTCAGGGCCACCTTCGTGGGTAATAGTACCTTGTGGATATCAAGAATGTACAGTGGGAAATAGTGGGGTAGCATATGCTGTTCAAGACTAGAGTTGTACAGCTGAGGATCTGGTAGGCTTAGTCTTCCATTGCTGGAGGGTTGTTGTAGGGTGTGTAGACTTATGGTTGCTCTTCTATTGCTCCAAACAAACTCCCAGAGCAACTTACATTTTTTTTAGGTTAGCACAGTAGAAGTGCACAGTTATAAGTAACCTATAAATGGTCAAATGGGACCAAGTAGTAAGGGTGGTTTTGAGAAAGTATAGTAAACTCTAAATGTTGTGTTTTTGTAAAGTTTGCCCTAAGTAGCGATTACCCCAGGTTGGTCTGCCCCAGGTAGCGATTGCCCCAGGTTGGTTTAGTACACTTGGGTAGAGTACTTTTACAGGTCATCATTTTGGCGTTAACTGTAAGTGATGGCCCTAGAATGATTGCTCTCACTCTGGTGTGTGTGTGTGTGTGTGTGTGTGTGCAGTAATGCCCAACATGTGTGACACAATCAACATCTCATTCTTTTGTACTGACAAAGTGTGGCTTAGTTATCTGGCGCAAATTATAGTGCCACCTACTTTTAGGCTACATGACTAAACCAACAGTGAGTGTATCTGAAGGCATCAACTAATGTGCATATATTCACCGGGCAAATTCCCTCTAATGTGTGGCTGTAGTGCTTGCTGCATCCCAGATGTCTGGGACAGCTCACCAAAATACAGCCCTAGGTCATGTTACTGCTTGTCTGAGACAACCACAGTGGTGTATATTGACCTGGAGTCATGCTTAGCATCTAGGTTAGTTAAACAACAAAGGTAAACACAATTAAGAAGAAAATTCACCATGAGAGCGACCTTGGCGTCGCTGTCAGCATACATTACCACCACAAGTATGGCAGATCAGGAGAAAAAGGGAGACTAGCAAGCAAAGTCCTAACTGCAGCTACTGATTTTTTTATGGTTTTTGAGATCATGTGCCCTTCCCCCCCCTCCGCTACCGCTGGCTATCCCTGGCTCCACTGTCCTCCGTGCAGGCCTGGGACCAGCATGGCAGGTCTGTATGCTTGGATCAGAGGGAGACCTGCACACTCCCAAAGGCAGATCTTGGCTCTGATCATTGGACCCGAAAGTTATAAGTATTGCATCCCTTCAGGTGTTATTTCTCTGGCTGCTGCAGATTGCTGCTTCATCAGCTTCTAATAGACCCCTGATTTTTCCATAAAGAGGACCTGTCACTGTATGTGTGCCATCACATAGGGGGCTTTATACCCCCCTATGTGACAGCAATAAAGTTAAATGTAAAGAAAAAAAGATTAAAAAATTTTGAATGTCACCCACTGCCACGTACACGCACATTCAAATGCAAACATGCTTCGGGTGCATCTACATGCGAGAACAATTGCACCACACGTTATAGATCACTGCGAAAGTCGGTGTGATAGCAATAATTCTAGGGCCATCAATCATTATTAACACTAAACCGATAATCGGTAAAAACATTTAAAGAGTTGTCTATGGACAATTTTAGGTATGGTAGTTTTTTATGATTTTGTGGGTGCTTGCAATTTGAAGGCTTGAGATGTTCAGTGTCTATTTACCCAACATGACCCCATCTTTTACATTTTACCCAAAAAATGTGTAATAATGTTTAATAACGTAGTGAAAAT
>NW_017308552.1:46841-75804 GCF_000935625.1 Nanorana parkeri
ATATATATATATAGTAAAAAATTAAAAACCCTGTGGTGATTAAATACCACCAAAAGAAAGCTCTATCGGTCGCCATAAGTGGTATAAAATTCATTTCAGTACAGCGTTGCATGACTGAATAAATGTCAGTCAAAGTACATCAGCATTAAATACTGAAAAATGGTTAAAAGGGACGATACTTTCTACTATTTTGTAGCACCTCATCAATTTGACTGACAACCTATAATCTGAAATGCCTTGCTGTACAATATTAGGAGACCAACTACCCCTCTACAGACTGCACTACAATGCATTCCAAGGACTGTTCTAGTAATCTTTCTGGAAAATACTTTTTAGACCTGTTATAAAAAAAGTCTAACAATAGCATATAAGCACCTAATATTGTCATTTGATCATTAGTAAAGCATATAAAAATCTTATTTTTTTTAATCAAATTTTACTAGGTCTATCTAAATGAAAACTACAGACTTTGAAGTTTGATGGTCTGATCAGACCATGTGATTTTTGACTAGGCTTAAGGTCACAAGAGCGGTCTGAGGCCAGTCTTTTTTTTAAAATCATTTTTGGAAAAGTGATATTTTAACTTAAAAAATGTTGCTATTTGGAAATTTCGATGTGTCCCTTATTGATTCATGTGAAATGTGAGGTTTAATAATGGGACCACCTTATGAGCTTTTATTGTTTGATATGGATTTGGCACTTTGTGCATGACCATTACACTTTGCACTGCTTTTTTGAATAAGTCCTTTGAATTAATAATAGCCTGCTGTTTGTTGTGACTCTTCTTTGAAATTTCGGAATGCTTTGGGAGCCTCTTCATTAAAACTAAACACATATTTCATTATATATTTAACACATTATGCAAAAATTAGACTGGGCAACATCTAACCTTTGACTTAAAAAAAAAAGGAAACCAGAAAGAAAGAACTGCCCTTTACTGTGAAAGGGGGCTTGGTACAAATAGCCCCTCTTGCATATGTCGGGGAGTCCTGAATGAAATGGTCATCAATATGTGCTGGGACAAAGAGACTGTTGTATACTTGTGAATGCTGTCAGCATGTTTCATCTCTTCCAGGCTGCTCCCGGGAATCTGTTTCCCTTTTTAAATGATTTAAACATTTGGCGATTCCCAGCCATGTGTTTTGTAATGACCTTCTTGTACAATATGTGACTGTTGATGTACATTCCTTAGCATGCATGAAATTCTGTTGGATTAATCTTTTCAAGACATTGCTATTTGGGGGCATTAAGGTCTAGCTGTCATCCACAGAATGGAACAGTAGTGCAAAATAGTCTACTAGTTCTAAAATTCTGTTTTGATAAATTTATGGAACGTTTTCAACTAATACATGTATCAAAAATAAAAGTTATTTTCATTGTTCATAGAATCAACAGAATTAATAAAAAAGGTCTCCAAAACTTAAGCGGTTCTTGGCAGCCAACAGACAGACATTAATTCAGAAATATGCGATGAGGTACAAGCAATTGTAAAACTGAGGAAATTAATCACATGAATTCCTATATAATGAACAATGACCTTGATATAACTTTTTTTTTATTATTATTTAAAGGGACACTAAATTTAGAAGTTAAATCTTAAAAATTAATTCAAGTACCTTATCTACTAACAAAAATGTATCTTATTTGTGTATTCCTAAGCCGTGTAAAGAAGCCACCTCTCCAAGCTCGCTCCTGTGATGGACTACAATCTCAATACAAATTAGTAAACTAAACATGAGATTGTATTCCATCACAGGAGTGAGCTTGGTGCGGTGGCCACATTACAACACACACAGGGACCATGGGGAACAAAAGTAGTCACCCTCCAGAAGGAAGGACAGTGTCAGCACCAATTCAGAAATGATTTGAGGATCTACAGTTGGGTGATACACAAATAAGATACATTTTTGTTAATATTTAAGGTTCTTGAATGTATTTTTAAGATTTAACTCCTTAGTTTAGTGTTACTTTAAACTGTATGCTGCTTCTACATGCGCTAGTAACTCATATGCAGAAGGAATCTGAATAAAGACTACACCCTTTATCCATAACAACCAGATTGCCTCTTTTGTGTTTTTGGTGTACATTGGAAGATTCTGATTGATTGCTGCAGGCAGTACAAACATATTAACGCACATACTCATAACACTTTTAATTTTAGTGGGATAATCTTGAAATGGGGCTTTGCAAACTGTATGGGGCACAGATATTCATAAAAATCTCACAGGGGTTCTAACCTTCCACCACTCTATTTAAAACATTTTTATTTCTCTCTGTGTTGCTTTTGTAGAGCTCTGCACGGAAGTAAGGGAGAAAAAAATTTCTGGTACCCTGGATAGCATTAAAAAAAACCTGACATGGGTTATGACATATTTAACATATTTTTTCCAGGGACACCTTTTTTGCTGTGTGTCAAGCAAGCTGTTGTAGACAGAGAATGTCATTTAATTAGGTATGGGGCATTCATTAAAAATGGGGCAGAAAAAGTGAACAAAAACTAAAATAACGCACTGGTGATATATGTAAACACTAATCTCAAGGTTTTAAAAGAGGACTGCAGACTTTAAAACCCAACTCTGATCACAAAAAACTCACAGTATTGAAACAAATCTAAATTTCTTTACCAAAAAAACAAACCTCCCAGATAACCCCCAGCACTGTTTCCCATATACACTAGGATGCCCTCAAATACTGTTACCCCTATACGCCCAGATACCCCCAGCTCTGTTTACCCCTATACACCAAGATGTACCCCAGTATTGCCTGGTGCGCTGTTGACAAAGGTATCAAAAAACACTGCACTGTGATTAGCACTGCCTGAATCACCCCCCTTGCACTGTGATGAGCACTGACTTACTCCCACACAATGCACTGTGACAAACGCTGCCCAAATCCCACCTCCTTGCACTGTGATGAGCACTGTCACCTTTGTAGCAAAGTGGAGAAGGCTGAAAGGGATGCAGAAGAGGAAGCAGAGGTGGGTGATGTCTGGGACCCGCCAGCAGGCGCAGAGCTCTCCCAGACCCTAATCTCATCCTGAGACCAGCGACACGCCCCAGACACAGTGTGAGCCCAACTGCGGTGGCAATTCGAGCAGGACGGGAACAGTGGCAAGGTCTGCTCTAGCCGGGACACAGGCCAGGATGTAGTTTTAGTGTGACGGCTACCTTTAAAAACAGGACTGACCCCGATTGTAACTATGCTTGTACTGTATATACCATTTGATGTGTTGTTGCCTGTCAGCTGTATGACAAAAATCCTATTGAATTCAATATTGTTGGTTTAATATGGTATTAAGTCAGCTTTAGTGGCTTTTTTTAGTGGCTTTTTTAGGGCTGGTGCTGCGTTCCCAATAGTTTTTTATGATAAGTATGCTTATTGCAATGTAACTGAATGCATGTTTCTCTTTTAAAGTTATAGACAAATATGCTTTGCCAAATTGAAGGCTAATGGACCATATTCCCACCAGTCTTTCTAACGCTGACCTTATCCCACAGTTCACTTGTGCTATTAAGTTAGACATTTGGCGCATGGCCTGACTGAAGGATAAGGTTACAGTTTGTAAGCATTATAATGATAAAAGCTGGAACTGGAATTCACTGAAGAATGACACACAGTCTAATGATTATGGAGAGGTTAATGTCTGTGATTTCTCACAAGCCTACAGATTGAAATCTTTTGAAGATTTGCACTTGTTATGTTTTTTATTCCACGTTTTCTGAGATACCCTATGCTTGGTGTGAGAGACTGCATGTGTATAACATTACTGAAATCACTGGCTAGCCATTTGCAGAGACATCCACAAACCTATGCATATTTGGTAACAGTGAACCAGTGTGGTCATTTTGCCCAGCAAGAAATGTGATGCTTTTCTTCACAAGCAGGAAAACACGTGCACATTGTGTGATAACTTGCAACTGTAATCATAACATAGAGACTTTGGTGTAGTGTATGGACTATAGGACTGAGGCATACTCTTTGTAATATGGCTCATAGGAAAGGAAGTTGTAATAGTTCCAATCATATAGCTAAGATTACTACTTTGACCTAATGGAGCCCATAGGGATTTTTCTCCATCTGTTTTTAATGGTTTTGACATATTTGCTTGGAACCTTGCAAATATATGTGTAGTTTGAGCAGTTATGACAGAGTCATTTAAATGACCTATCCACCCCAAAGTGATATTTTAGTTACAGGCTGAGTCACTTGGCTTCTTACATCTCTTGGAGCTTTGGCAGTGAAATATCTTACCATAATTCTTTCTGATGTCCTTGCCTGCATTGTAGTTTGGGTGTTCCCACTCCCCTATTGCTTTCTCTATCATATAATATAAATTACAGTTCCAGTAGGAAATGGAAAACCCACTCATTATAGCTGTGGCAGGAGTGCAAGTGCTAGATAGTGCAAACATTCTATACTATAGTGAACACACATCCATAGAAGTCCTTTTTTATCCAATTACGAGGTATGATAAAAAAATAGGGTAAATGCTGCTGCCGAGTGCTATCCAACGGAAAGGCAGGGATCTTCAATACGAGAATCGGCGCAACGAACCTTAGCAACAGTTACATAGTTAGTCAGGTTGAAAAAAGACACATGTCCATCGAGTTTAACCTATAGAGATATGGAAAAAAATCCTAAACAGAACGCTATACCCACAATTACCCACTGTTGATCCAGAGGAAGGAAAAAAGCATTTTTGCAAGGAAGGATAAAGCATTGGAAAGCAAAAAGCAAGGAAGGATAAAGCATTGGAAAGCAAAAAGCAAGGAAGGATAAAGCATTGTTCAATTTGCTCCAACAGGGGAAAAAAAATTCCTTCCTGAATCCCATAAGGCAGGGATGTCCAAACTGTGGCCCTCCAGCTGTGGTGGAACTACGATTCCCATGAGGCTTTGCAAGATTCTCACAGCCACAGACATGACTCCAGGAGAGAGATGCTTCAGGGGATTTGTAGTTTCACCACAGCTGAAGGGCCGGAGTTTGGACATCCCTGCCATAAGGCAATCAGATATTGCCTGGATCAACAATTTCTGGTGCTCAATATACCTATAAGAACTCAACATGTGTGTGACAAGTTTTAACTTGTTAAGTGCAGTCAGTCAATTGTGAGCTACGGTTGAAAGAAGGTGTGTTTTAAAATGTGCCATAAATCATGGATCACGAACAACGCATTTGCATGAAAGTTTGTTTCAAACTGCAAAAAAGTGCTAAAGAAACACACAATATGTTCAAATTCAAATTAGTTTATGGTGATGCTGCAGTGACCATGAAGATGGTTTACAAGTAGTTCAAGCGATTTTGTAATGGTTGTGAATCGGTTGAAGAGGAGGAGGGATTGGGACCTCCTTCAACATAAAAAACCCAAGAGAATGTTGAAAGAGTAAACATTATTGTGTGTCCTCATCCACCTTATTCACCGGATCACACCTCATAAAATGAATGGGGTAAATTACACAAATATGAATTCTTGTCATATTTGGCACCAATTGAGGCACACCATCGGTCAATATAAGATTTTTTTTTTTTTTTCCATTTAGTGCAGATATACAGTTGTGCTCAAAAGTTTGCATACCCTTGGAGAATTGGTAATATATGTACCATTTTTAAAGAAAACATGAGTAAGTAGGCAAAACACATTTCTTTTATTTCTTATGGGATTCATATTCAGCTGTAGGTCATAACAGAATGGCACAATCATAAAACATAGCATAGCAACAAATAAAATAAAAACATGAAATTACCCCATTTCAAAAGTCTGCATACCCTTAGTTCTTAATACTGTGTATTGCCCCCTCTAGCATTAATCACAGTGTGCAATCTTTTGTAATAGTTGTCTGAGGCCCTGAATTCTTGCAGGTGGTATAGCTGCACATTCGTCTTGGCAAAATACCTCTAAGTCATGCAAAGTATTTGGTCGCCTTGCATGAACCGCACGTTTGAGATCTCCCCGGAGTGGCTCGATGATATTAGGGTCAGGAGACTGTGACGGCCACTCCAGAACCTTCAACTTTTTCTGTTGTAACCACTGGAAGTGAGCCACCACCATGCTTCACAGTGGGGATAGTATTCTTGTCACTATATACCTTGTTGACCCTTCTCCAAACATAGCGCTTATTGTTGTGACCATAAAGCTCTATTTTGGTATTGTCACTACAGTGTGCCAGAAGCTGTGAGGCGTGTCAAGGTGTTGTCAGGCATATTGTAACCGGGCTTTTCTGTGGCATTGGCACAGTAAAAGCTTCTTTCTGGCAACTCGACCATACAGCTCATTTTTGTTCAAGTATTGCGCAGCGAGGAATTTTTCTGGCAGTTGTGGCTGCAATATTTCTTCGTCTACCTGACCTTGGTTTGGTATCAAGAGAACCTTGACTTTTCCACTTCCTAATAAGTGATTGAACAGTACTGACTGGCATTTTCAAGGCTTTGGATATCTTTTTATATAAGCTTTTCTATCTTTATAAAGTTCCATTACCTTGTTACGCAGGACTTTTGACAGTGCTTTTCTGCGCCCCATGGCTCAGTATCTAGCCTGCTCAGTGCATCCACGTGAGAGCTAACAAACCCATTGACTATTTATATGCAGACTCTAATTGCAATTTAAAATCCACAGATGTGGGAAATTAACCTTTTAATTGCCATTTTTAACCGATGTGTCTCACCATAATAAATAGCTTCATATGAACACTATCCTTCTAAAAAAAAGACAGTTTTTTGGCATGATCAGTCATATTTTCAATATCAATGCTACACACATCCAATAGATCCTCCCTTCCCTTAGCAATCATATTTTTCCCCCCCTGCACCATCAATACCATTTCCAGCTACACCATCAGCATACCTGATCTAATGAGGAGATTGCCAACAATTGGTTAAACATCTCAGTGAAAAGAAATTGCAATCGCTTGCCTAGGTCTAGCCCTAGAGTCAAAGTAACCTATATTTTGTCTTGCAGGAACCAATAATAGATTCACTTAAAATGGACCTTTACCCCCTTTCACTTAAAAACCACATCAGCATGCAGCTCTGCGTGTTATGAAATCATCATACATTCATTAGTTAAACAAACATATTTCACTTTTACTTACAATTACGTTTTTTACACTTGTGATGCTTTCAGACACTAGTGGTGCAGCCCATGCCTAAGTGATGCATCCTAGGAAGATTACACCAGCAGTGCATTGTTGGGAAATCTCATCTGCGAACTGCAAAATATTGTAAGATCTCAGGGAATGGTGTTTTTTTTTCCCCCTGAGATGACATGCACTGTCATGTGTTTCAGTCATATGTGCCAGAGTTCCAGGAAGTAACGAAAGATAGATACATCTGCTCTTAGTAAAAATTACCACCATGAGAAGAATGGGGAGGAAAAGGAAAAATAAGGTATGCGAAGATAAAAAATGGTAATTATCTACAAGTATCTGTTTGTAGATTGCCATTACTAAACATTTCTAAAGGTATTTGGTTGTCATTTTTAAGGTAAGGGTAAGGTTCCTCTTTAATATCATGCTCCCCCACTACTATTACTTGCTTCCCTGCCAACCTATTCTCCTTTGTCTGGGTTGATGCATACACAGGGTTTTGTTCTCTCTCCATTCCTACAAATCAGGCAGAGAGAAAAAGACCAAATTAGAAGTGGGCCTCTACAATACCAGCAGGTTAACTTCACATCAAATAAATATTTAAAGCATATTTTGAGGGGTATGTTTGTACATTGCAAAAATGCGTATATATTTCTTAACATAAAAATGAGAAGCCCTCATTAAACATTATTGGAAAGTGAGAGAGGATTTCATATGAGAAAAGAAAAAAAAAAGCTGAAGTGTGTCTAAAAGCAATTTTATTCAATAAGTACATTTTGTTTATTGTTCATTTATTTGCTTGTCCTTCATGGGAATTGCTGCTGTATTTTGTCACACTATAGTCTTTCTGGGTGGTTTTGTGGAGCTGGAGTGTGTATTCCCATCTGCTGTGATTTAACAGAAGGCACCAAGCTTGTGTGTGCCTTTTTTCGTACCCTTACATTTTTTGTGACTTGTATGCCTTAACATTGTTTTCTGCAAATGGAATATCAGCTTGTGTTCAACTGGGGTAGTTTGAGCCAGCCTGCAATTCTTTGTAAAACGCATTTGATAGTGAAAAACATACAGTGTGAATGAATGAATGAATGAATGAAATGGACAAACGGATTAATGAAAACCCAAAGTCTAATGGGTCCACTCTCCTTACCATGCAAGAGAGGTCTTGGTGATGGCTCACCAAAGACTCCTCTATTTCTTTTAATTCATTATAGCAGCACATAATATATATGCTGCACTTACTAAAAAGGACAAGGTAAGAGGAATGAAAATACTTATCAGAGATGTAAGCAAAATCCGCTGGACCCTCTCATGGAATTTGTATATTTAACAACCATTAGTTTTTCTCTTTATATGTTTTGTACCCTAGGGTGCATTTTGTTCATTCGTCAATAAGTTCACTAGACACTTAATAGCAGACACACAACAGGTATTCAGTGTAAGCATAGGCAAATATGAGATAACCCAATTAAACCAAATGATGTACTTGTTTCAAATAGTACCGTAATCTGTTTTTGAACTAGTCTCCTGTAATACCCTTTTTTCCTGCTTTGCACAATATGGAACTTGCTCACTGGAAGAAAGTAGAAGAAAGAGGACAGTTAAACCCTCATCATTTAACTGTTGTTGCACACTACACATAGTCTTGACCAAGCTGTGACTGCAGTGTAGAGAAGCAAATGGTCAAGACCTGGCTATGATGTTTGGCGGGGGAAGTGGGGGCCTTGATTTGAATCTGGGTGAGAAGATGTACAGTTCACACATTTATCACAGCTGTGATACCCACCAACATGGAATAGGGCACCCTTATACCATTTAATTTGGTCACTGATCTTTTTTTTTTAAATAATAAGATTTTATTTAGATTTTGCAATATACAAAAGTACAAAAAAGACAAAAATACAAGAACACAGGGGAACATGATACAGACACGTCCGGTCATCCACCTAGCCCCATCATATATGGTCACTGATCTTAAGCATGACCATAGGATGTTGGAAGATATTTTGTAACCAATTCTCAACTTTTTTTATTACGACAAAAATAGCTCCCTTCATTGCACAAATCCAAAATTCATATTTGCAACACAACTGGAGTGGCAGCGGTAACGAGTGGAATGTGAATGTTGGTTTGATTTAGTAAAGGAGTAGGGCATATTCACTTTGCAATGTACCTGCGATGACTTCAGGCATCCTGTTGTGTGGTCAAAAATAATTTTTCTTTGCAAAGTAAATATTCACTTAGCTTAGTGAATAAGCTAAAGCTAAGTGAAAATTCACTTTATGAAGCAAACTTTCTGTTGCTAAGTACGGAGGATGCAGTTTGTGCCTATATACATCTTTATAAATGATATATAAGCTATTTCTATTTTTTAATGTGATGGATAAAGAAACGTATGTCACTTTGCTCTAGTTTTAGTTAGCTATAGTAAACGTAGCTCCAGTCACTGTGTTTACTGTAATGTGGACTACATTTTCAATGTAGGAAATGTAGACAGAATTTTCATTTACAGAGCGTCCCTGGTATGTAAGTGATATTTCTTTGCAACATCCACAGTCGGTTGCCAGTCGGATTTTAGGTTTGCCCATGTTCTGGATCCAAACTGTGAGTTGAACAAAAGATCATTGTTTCTCTCATTGAAAGCCATCCTTATCTGTCGGAAGGGGGCAATGCCAACTACATAGCTTAGTTTCTACCAGATGACGTTTGTCATTTTCTGGTACGCAGTAAAAACCGAACATGCTGAAAATAAGCTTCGTATAAATGTAAATAAATTAAAAAAATCAATAAAACTAGATGACCTACTAAATTAGATGTATTTGTTGTCTGTATCCTCTCTGCTTTAATATCTTTGGAGGTCAGGAGAAGTCATTCTGTGTGTATGCCTGCCCCCACCATCACCATTTATTGCTTCTGTATGATATGTTCAGGAGGAAGCAGCGTTTCTCAATGTTATTTTTAATTCTTTAAGATTTCTATGACTGTCCGAGGCATAAGAACCCCATAAAAGGACTTTCATAAAAAAGATTGTTGATTTTCTAGAATTGCATGTGGGTTGTATTAGGTGGTCAGTTTAGATGCTAAACAAAAAAATTTAAAAGAAAATGAATCATAATGGTTAATATTGACTTCTTCATGCACTAGTGTAAAGATCAATTTGTTCTTGTAGGTGGTGTTTGGCCAATTACTAAGACTTGCCATAGACAGGCAGTTATGTCCCTAAGAATGGAGGGCAGTGTGATGGAACAGTGTGAGTCCTGCAGGATACGTTGCAAAAAAATGATTCCTGTACAGTCAGGAGTCAAGTGTACATTTACATTACATTACATTTGTATCTTATGTTCGGTTACTCTCAATAGGCAATTATTGTCTATTGAGAGATCTTCCAGTTTGCACAGTGTAATGCATTTAAATGTTGAGTGACCAAAGAGTGATGCAGGGGGACTAAATGATCTATTGCTGTGACATGGCTCTGCAGCTATAGTGACAATATATTTTAGCTGGAGTGCAAGAACTGTCCTATTGCACCCATTACTTCTCATTGGACTTCAGCTAGCTGGAAGGTCCTAAAGTGAAACTTCAGTCAAATGTTTTGTAGTGGATAGAGAGAGGAAGGGTGCAAACATTTGTCAGGCTATTTTTGCTTTCTAAAACCCTACATAGGGAAATTTCCCCTCAAAATAAAACTAAACTCAAAATTAAATCTTAAAAATGCATTCAAGTGCCTTAAAGGTGAACTATGAGGTGAGAGATTTACACTCATCCTCATAGTTAGAGCCGTTATCAGCTCTATTGATCAGGAAGTGAGTGAACACATACCGTCGCTCGCTCACTCCCCGATCAGCTCACTGCAGAGAGTGGTGACTGTGACAGTCACCGCTTCCTGCAGGGATTCCACCTTCCCCTCTCTAATGCTACAGCGCTGAGTGAAGGTACAGACGGGGGAGAGGACAGGCACAGCTGGCTCTGCCTCTAGATAGGTAGAGCCCACTGTCAATCAGACAGCTGTGTGGATCTTGGCAGTATTGTTGGGATCCGTCCCGACTGCGGTGCTCTCAGTATATAGCGAGCAATAGCCCACTATATACCGAGCTTTGGGTCACGGGAGGACTTTAGTATATGTCCTCCCGTAACCCTAAAGAGAACTATGGGATAAAAGGTTACTCCCACAGTTCTCTTTTAACTATTAACAAAAATGTATCGTATTTGTGCATCACTCAGCTGTAGATCCTCAAATCATCTCTGAATTGGTGCTGACAGGGGGGTGGAGGAGGGTGGATACTTTTGTTCCCCATGGTCCCTGTGTGTGTTTATAAAGTAGCCACTGCTCCAAGCTCACTCCTGTGATGGACTACAATCTCAACACAAATTAGTAAACTAAACGTGAGACTGTTGTGCATTATGGGAGTGAGTTTGGAGTGGTGGCTACTTGACGACACACACACACACACACATCCCCTGTTGTATTTTATGATTTGGTATATATAGTGGGGATGCACCAATACCATTTTTTCCAGAGCAATATACTTGTCCAAGTACTTGCCGATACCAATTACTGATGCATTTTTCTTTAGTGTCATGTGACAGTTTTTCTAAAACTATACAGACTAATAATTTCAGGACCGTGGTATAGCACCAGGGCCCAGTCACAACTTCAACCGCTCTGACCCTGGTAGTCAGTGGTGTATTTAGGTTTTGTGCTGCCCTAGGCAAGACTAGACCCGGGAGGGGTGACTGCGGTTACATTGACTTCAATGCACCGCCACGCTTCCTCCTGCCCCAGAACGAAGGGGGAAGTTTGAGAGCAATTGTGGTGCGTTCTGGAACGCAACGCAATTGGTGTGAACAAGCCCTGAGGGAGAAAAGTATCCACATACTGACCATCACTGTCTGCCTCCATTCCTCTCTACCTAGGTCACATTTCCCATACAACCAAACACACTGCTCTGTCTGAACCCACTCCATGTAATTCACACATGGAGCAAACTCAGCACTGTGTTCACCCTCCGTCGATCCACTTACCTCACAGGTGACCCCTTTGACCCCTCTGTACCGCGCTCCCTCCAAGTCTAAGTGTCCCTGTGTGCAGAGCGGAGCAGCCATCTGTCATAGAGTGCCGCCGGTGACTAGAACTCCTGCCGCCTTCTCCCATCACGCGTCATTTCCTCTGATCACAGACAGTGCAGCCTCATCGATTCTGTGGCCGGTGATGTGTCGAAAGTGCGAACTTATCCGGCTGACTGCTCTTCACTGCTGGGCTCTCCCCTCCCGTCTGCTTCTGTGCACGGCTCCCGCACTCCCCCCTCTCCTCCACAAGCAGGCTCCGTACATTAAACGGAGCTTATACAAACATGCTGTCAGTACGCAGTACAAGGCATTTGTCTAGGGCCGCTCCCAAGGAAAGTGCCGCTCTAGGCAAATGCCTTGTTTGCCTCGCGCTAAATACGCCCCTGCTGGTAGTACTTGTGAAAATGGCAAGTATCAGTACAGATACTGGTATCTGAACATACCTAATTTTTAAAATTTAACTCCTAAGTTTAGTGTCACTTTAAAGTTCCAGAGACATGGCCTGAAGTGAGGGTAAGGCCAACACTCTGACAATTGTCATTGGAACAGTTGTCTCCACAGGACAATTCCTTACCTCCAAAGACATTTATCACAACGTCCCCAACATCGCAAACTTATTCACATTAGACTTAACTTAGCATTGCAGTAATACAAATGCAAAGTTCATTTTACATACCCTTTGTCATTCTCCCCTCTCTTTTTCATGCTTGCTCTCTCTCTCTCTCTCAAGTTATTAATACAGAACATTAAGGAATTAATACCTGGCACCAATTCATAATGGCATTACCAACTTACTATTTCAGCTATGTAAGTGCAGCCTAGCGTGTAATGTGAGAAGCCAGATTGCTGTTTTGACTGGTTTGTAATTTAATTTTTAAGTCTTTGTTAGCAGCTCACAAGAGACATGAAGAACATAGTGTGCTAAACAGCCTGTGGCCCTTCTCAGGGCTACCTATTACTCAGGGACAGGACTAGCACAAGTAAACATTTTGTTTGGCAAAAGTGATCATCTTGCAACATTAATTTCTCTTCCTGCCTGCTATTCACACTTGTAACTAGATCACGTGTAAATTTAACCTGCTACCTAAACAAGTCACCATTATTTGTATAAGCAATGGAATAATAACTGATTTATGAAATGTTACATTCACTTATTTATCATTTACTGGATTGTGAGACTTGTATACAAACGGGGAGCTTGTGTTTCATATATATAATACCGGCTGCAGTATTTTCTATTCCACACTTGTGCATGCGTTAACGTTGAGGCATTTTGTATTAAGGTGATATTAAAGTCGAAAGATTTTCAAGCTTTTGCAAATGGATGAAGCTTCTTGATGTTCAAAAGTTTTATAGGGTTATCCACTATTGAGCCGAAGGATACAGCCGTAGCTTCGGCTGATCCTTTGGCTCTCTTCGGCCGCTGGAGCCCTTCGGTTCAGTCGAACCGAAGGCCTGTTGTACGGGCTATTCACAATAGCCTGTACAGCAGCCAAAGGCGTCCGAGCATCTCAGCTGAACCAAAGGCATATGCTTCGACTCGGCTGAGCCAAAACGGGGCGACCAGCCTGCCAGAGGCCGGCCATTCGCCCTGCAAATGACAGCAGGACGGAGCCAGCCGTGATCTCATGGCTGGCTCTGCCCAGTTGTAGTGACAGATGAGCGTCCCCAAATGACCTGGGGACGCTGATCTGTCAATAAACAATGACGTCACGGTCGGCTCTGCCCAGTTGTTGGCAGGGAACCTGCTAGAAGACTCTAGCAGGTGCCGGCCAATAGAAAACAGTTTGGCGGAGCTAGCTGTCACTGTTGGCTCCGTCCAATTGTTGTTTTTTTTAATCTTCCTATTTTTTAACATTTTTAAATCATTTTGCAGTTTTTTTTTATTATTATTACATTCCTTGCACTTCTTTTCTATTCTGCTCGGTATCAAGGAGGTAGCGAGCAGAATAGCTGAGCCGAATGCCGCTTGCAGTGGTGCTACTCCAACATTGCAATGGTCAAGTGCTCGTTTTGGTCTGTGATCCCACCTGGCTGCTAGACCGGTCCCCACAGCCTCTTCTCCCTTGGGCTCTGTCGGTTTAAGCCCCACTGACAATCACATCTAATGAAGTTCATTCACGATTCAAGTGCATTAGATGTGAGGATCCCGAGGGACAGAACGGGGGGAGGCGGACAGGGGAGGTGAGCACTTGCTGCTGCAGGACCGAGGATCAGGTGCATATACCTTCTGTATTCCAGCCCTAAAGAGAAATGAGCATTTAACCCTTGCAGTGCAGGGGTATACGCACTGCAAGGGTTAACTTTAAAGAACTGGAGTTCTTTAAATTAATGTGGCTAAGCGGTTGAGGAGTTTTGTTTCAAGATATCTCAGGATATTATCTTAAAAAGACTGATCATCACCATCATACATTACATTTTACAAGGAGCTTCTTCTTTTTCTGCCCCTGAAGGGGGGGACTTGGTTACTAAGAGTATATCATGTATATTGTTGTATTTTTATTTAGAACTAGATCAAAACCCTTCATCATGAAGTAGATGAAGTGGGAGGCTGTTTACTTAACTGTTCTTAAGTAATGGAAACCTCCATTCACTCTGAATACCCAATCGTGTGACAGAAATAAAAAATTAGATTACAAAAATGTTTAAAAATTATTTTTCTAGTACGTGATTAATTCATTAAAATGAACACAGCTTTAACTTATTTACTAAGCTCAGTGCACATTCACCTTTCTAATTGAACAGTTCCTAATCCTTTAGTAAATAACCTACGAGGTGTTTAGCTTTTAATGCCCATACATATAACATTTGACTTCATTAACCAATAATATTTTTTAAACTAATCTTGGGGTAACAAAAGGTGTGTTGAACATGGAAGGTACATGTACATGTAAGAAACAAATACACAAATGTACAGTGCGTAGTTCGGACCACAGCCATATTATGAATTGCTTTTGTTGGGTATTAAAAAACACAGACTTCATAAATATTTGCTTACCTCATTTGTAGGTCTGAAAGCGTTGCAATAGAAACACCTTACTAATTCCTTTTCAAAGTGAAATGTAATTTGTTACATTTATTTATTTTTGTTGTAATAATAATGAGGCTCTAAGATAACACTAACATCACGGGACTGCCAGCTGTAATTTAACTTTGGATGTTCTTGGGATTATCTTATCTGGAGTCCATAGACACAGAACAGTTCTCCAGTACTCCCCATCCTTGGCTCTCCAAACTATGCTGGCTTTTTCATACTAGCTTTATAGGTGCCATCATTGTTCATGACAACTATCAAATGCCTTAGTTTGTAGAATATGCCACTTTTCTTTATCTTTTGGTTTTTTGTTGCCAACCACTCTGTTTATGGGAATGAAAATGACCCCCTCTGTACAATGGACAATGAAATGTAAGATCTTGTTGTATGGCAACTTCCCAAGTCAAAGTACTCTGCCTGGCCAACTCTAATATTTTGTTGGACCACCTTTAGCTTTGATTACGGGATACATTTACTGTGGCATTGCTTCAGTAAGCTTATGCAATGTCACAACATCCAGAGTTAATTTTTCACCAAGATCTTGTAGTGATGAAGGGAGAGTCAGACCACTGCATAAAGTCCTCTCCAGCACATCCCAAAGAACCTCAATGGGGTGGCCAATCTATGTGTGAAAATTATGTCTCATGCTCCCTGAACAGCTTTTTCATAATTAGAGCCCAATGAATCCTGGCATTGTCATCTTGGAATATGCCCGTTCAGTCAGGGAGGAAAAAAATGAATTGATAGAAAAACCTGGTCATTCAGTATATTCAGGTAGGCAGTGGACCTCATTTTATGGGCACATAACATTGCTGAACCTAGACCTGACCAACTAAAGCAACCACAGATCATAACACTGCCCCCACAGGCTTGTAAGGTAGGCATGTGGGTGCATCACTACATCTACTTCTCTTCTTAACCTGATGTGCCCATCATTTTGGAACAGAGTAAATCTGGACTCAACAGACCACATTAACTTTTACCATTGCTCCAGAATCCAATATTTATGCTCCCTAGCAAATTGAAGTCTTTTTTCCAATTAGCCTCACTGATGATCTTCGCATTATATGTGGAAATGCTTTCACTTTTACCATTACACATAGCCATGAGTTCTATTGTTGATTTTTTTTACAATTTGTTTTGTTTTACAACAATGTGTAAGTGATCGCCGATCACGATCATTCAAGATTTTTTTATGACCACATATTTTTTTTTTAGTAGTGTCATTCAACTTCTTAGTTGTTTTCTTTGCTTGATGCAAGCCAATAATTTGTTACATATTTTCCACGACTACAGGATATATCTTCTGGCAAGGTTTTTTTAGGAAATGAGAAGCTACTTACTGCATCAGTTTATTCCCAGATAATTTTTTGTGCAAGTCATTCTGAATTGAGAAAGCTGGTTGGATGACCAGTGAAACGTCTTCAAGAAAAATACAGCAAGTCCAGTTGCCTTGACTTATTTTTTACAGACGCATCAGTTAGGGTTAAATAACTTGTTGATAGCTGAAACAAATTAATCATTGCAGTAGTTATCCAATGGAAGGCTCTTGCCTATTTGCTTTGCTAAATCCAGCTGGTAGTTTTTTTTGTGGTTGATGATGTTATCATCAAGCCCTGAATGTTGTGAATTTAATGGTGCAGCTCAGACAAAATGTAAAATTGAACATTGATTGATTTATTGCCAAAGCATTGTACCAGCATTGTTCTTCAGTTTCTTATCTAGACCTTACTGTAGTGTGCCAGGACATCCCATGGATTGCTGGTAATCTGGTGATTGGACAAGTCCTTCTTGTGATGCAGGAGAGCTATTCATAAACACACCCACTCTCCTCCATGCTGTCAGTCACATACAGTAAGCCTGTACTTAAAAGTCTATAACGGCCATCACAAGTTCCTGTAGATGCCAGCTACACACCGTAAGGTGTTGTTAGTGATTGTAGTGACTACAAAGGAAGATATGATGCAAACCTAAGGTATTTAAAGCTAAGTGTGCAGTGTGCAAAAAAAAGTTTGTTTAATTGCAAATTAAGTCACATAGGTCAATAAGCCAACATTTCAAGGCAACACAGCCAGATTTAAGCCTGCCTTGGAAGTTTAAATGGGATTGTTGTTAGAAGAAGCAAAGAGATAGGAAGCATGTGATAGTTGCTTTAGTGGAGTGTAAAATACTGAAATTAATGTAGATTGTTAAAAGCTTTGATTTCAGCACAGTTGCCGTGTTTGCTGAATAGCAGCATATACTAACTGATTGGTTTTACTTATTGCATTCACTTGTTCTTTAAAAGTCTGTCTCAGACACTAACTATCCAGTCCATTTAAAATGATTGATTGATAGTATAACATAGCATTCATTTGAAAGGCATCTCTTGGGTCCAGTCACTTCATCTTGGTGCATTGATACTATGATTGTAATAATAATGTCGTATGAATGATCTCAATCTGGTTTCTTAACTGTGTCTTGCAGATTCTTTAAGGAACTGGAAGGGAGACATCAAAGAAACATTCTTATTGAAGATATCAGTGATATTGTGGAGAAACATGCAAAATCTACCTTTGATCCATATGTGAAATATTGCACTAATGAAGTCTACCAGCAAAGGACGCTACAGAAATTAATGTATATTTTTTTCTTTAGTGTACTAGTTTTGTGTTCTGTGATTTCATTTCTCTCTTTAAATCTATACTATTTCCTTATTCTGTCATATCAAGGGGCATAGTATAAAAAATAAAGAACAGGTGAATCTTGGCACACTTATTGACAAATTTGTCTATATATACACAATAAGGAGAGGATATTTGTTGCACCATATGCAGTTGTGAAGTCTGAATTGTAAAGATAAGGACTTTAGGCTAAACACCACATTTGTAGCTTTCCATATACACAAAGAATGTGGAGATAGATGAGACAGTGGGTTTAGCAGAGTGGGTCTTCATAGGAATTATTGGTGAGTATTTAATTCATTTGTTTTCAATTTGAAAATGTACATTTTTCAAAATAATCAATGCCAACAAATGTAATATTGGTCATAGAATAAATAAAGACAATATTACTGAAATGTGTATCCTCAATAAAATGAGGAATCCAGAGGTGGGATGAATGGCGCTAAATCTTTCACCAGGTGTATGGCATCAAAAAACATAATTCCCCTCTTTAAAAATATAACCCATAGCCAGCAGTAACATTATGAATGTTTCAAGTTTGCTTTCTTGGCACAATATCTATAATTTTTTATGGAGCAGACACAAATAATATATGTATTCTTATTATTGGTGGAATATATTTATTAATATTGCTGAATATTATCAAGAAAATCGGTATGTTTAAATTTTCATATTTCATTCTATAACCTTGCAAATGATGCAAGCTTTCCAGAAATGTAACAGATTTTATTATTATTAATATTTAACATTCCTCAGTAATGTTTCCCTTTTCCACTGTGTGGTTGTGCTGCATTTGATGAGGTTTTCAAACTGTAGTGAAGAAAGTTAGACATTCTTTCTGCTTCCTAGACTGGCGGCTTTCTACAGCAGGCACTGTAAAGGTTTTCTTCTGAAATTACCAAAGCCAGCAAGTTCTGGATGGCTGCCACCATCAGTGTTTAATTTGCTGAATGGTAAAGGTCCAAGAGTAGACCACCTTGCTTCAAGCTTTCCCACCCCTTCATTTTAAGGCTAAGCTTTCTTATTTTGATACTTTATATATTTAATTATGCCCATATGAGATGTTACACACCTTTTCTACAAATCTAGTTGTGTAAGTGATTTCATTATATAGGAGCAGGCACCATTGATGTGCATAGCTTTTATTCTTAGCAGAGCTTTTGTAGGCCACGGGAGCCCTTTACCCTAGGTACTCTCAGGAAGCAATATTTAACTCTAAGTTGGTGCTTTGACACTTTTCCTGGTGTACCACAATTGTAGAGCATGTGCCGCACTGACCAATACAGAAATGTGTTAAACAACTTAGGACCCTCCCAGAGCTTTGATTCAGAGTTCAGATTCAGGGGTGATAAAAAAAATTATATATTTTCTGATTAAGCCATGTTCACGGTTTTATGATGCAACAAAATGTACAGCGCTAAATGCCCTTCAGGAAATTTGATAACGGTAAGGATCCGATTGATATCACCTCCGTGTCAGGCAATCATAAAAAGCATTTGTATAAATATATGTATAAAATAATTGTGTTACCAAAGTGTGTCAACAAGCGTCGTGAGTACGTGTCACAAATACACCTTAATCCAAGGATAAGATTAACGGCTTTCTATCATCAGGGATCTGGTGAGTGCATTCCCTAGAGGGGATCTGCCTGCTTTTTCTTCTTTGGTTTTTCGTTGGACACTTCACAAATTTGAACATTTCACGTATTTTTCTTTTTGCTTTTTGTCTTGAAGATTTGAGAGCTTAAAAACTTTAAGTTCATGTTTCTAATAACTTTCAGTTTATAGTTCGAATGAAAACAACACAGACTGTTTCATAATGTGGTATTTTTATTTATAATGTACATATATGACACATGCTTTCTGGATACCTTTATTTATTTTCCTTGGATTAAGGTGCATTTGTGACACGTACTTACGACACTTGTTGACACACTTTGGTAACACAATTATTTTATACATATATTTATACAAATGCTTTTTATGATTGCCTGACACGGAGGTGATATCAATCTGATCCTTACCGTTATCGAATTTCCTGAAGGGCATTTAGCGCTGTACATTTTGTTGCATCATTATTCTGAGGGCATTTAGCCGCTTTCCTTTCCTTTCGGTTTTAGAAAAATTATGCAATTTTAGTTCCGGGGTCATTTTATTAATTTTAATCTAGTTCTTACATTTTTACACTATTACTATTTCCATTAGCGCAAGTTCGTTTGGTTTACATGTTCACGGTTTGCATACTCTTTGTGACTTGTATACATTTTACATTGTGTTTTTATTGACAGATTAATCTCTGTAAAGCAAAGTGCAATGTGCAGTCATTTGTAGAAATTAATCAGAGTTCATCTGCTTTAAATTAAAATCTGATTAGCTCTGTTCTTTGCAAATTATCATTGCGATGCCAATGGGCATCGTATAAAACAAAAGATAAGTCAGCTTAAGTTCAATGTTTGTTCTTGCCAACATGAAACATTTCTTGGTGGGCACAATGGATAGTTCTAGAGGTTGTCCAGCTGTAGTTATATATCAATAATTAACTTTAAAATATTTACTGTGCCAGGAAGCTGTACGTTATGGGGAAACACTCATTTTATAGTTATTTGTTTTAGATGTGTCATTACTTTTATCTTCTCATGTCTTTCACACAAAATTTCAATCAGTAATACGCAAATATATTTTAATTGTCTTTATCATAGATCTACAAATGCATCTTTTAAGGATGCTCTGACTAGAATTGAGTCCCAGGAAGAATGTAGGAATTTGCCAATGATTTCTTTCCTCATCCTCCCCATGCAGAGAGTCACTCGACTTCCACTTCTTATGGATGTAAGCATTCCTTGTCTGACTGTTTATGGCATTTTTATTCTACTGAATGACTAAGAATATTTCCTGTTGCTTACTGCAGATGGTGGGGCTATTAGATCTCACTAATTTACTAAACGGGTTGTATGGAATCTTTATTATTCCAAAATAACATTGTCCTCATGTTCTTGATAATTTTGGTAGCTTGTTACAAAACCAGATTTCCCAATACACCCCATCACCCTTATTTCAAACATGCCCACGTTGCTCTTCATACAGTTACTGACCTTGATCTCAGATGTAGGGTACTGAAGCTTGGAAACAGGGAGCCATTTAATAGTACAAAAAGTAGACGGCAAACAAAATCCTAATCCACTAAAACTGTTTATTCATCCCAAGATGAATAAAAGCAAAAGCACAATAAAAAAAGGTTTTAGCAGCATATGTATGCTTTTTTTTGCTTTTGTGTATGTATATTAGTATATGCGCTAATATTGAATATTTAGAAACCTAAATGGGGCAGAATATTTTTTTTTATATTGTAATGACCGGTCCCTTTTGGCTCATTATAATTTCAGATACTTTGAACAGTTATTAGATTTCGCCATTTGCATGCAATGTGTAATGTAGTCTGTTTTGGTCTTCAAATATATTCAACCATCTAAATAACAACTTTTGCACTTATATGCTACTGAGATTCTTGTGTTTTAGAAGCTAGAACTGGGTATTGTTTGCAGATGCTGAAGGCATTTGTTCCAGCTCCTGTTAATTCTTCTTTCACTTAATGTCTCTTAACTAACCACAAGCATTTGAACTCCCAGGCACTGCCTGTACGCTCCAGTGTGAGCTATCAGCAAAGGTGAATCAGAACATTACCTCCCATGTAGGACTGCATGTAGGGGTGGGGCTTACCTAAATAGCACAAGCCTCTGATAAAAAAAAATGTTAGCCAGTTGGACGTTCTTTTCTGGTAAGCTGAAGTGTATAAATTCTTGAATTACAACTCCGATATATTATGGTAACTTTATTATAGTGTATATGTTTAATGGAAGCCTGATAGCAAACGTTCAATATAAATGTAATCTTTGACTTTAAGTTCTTTTAATGTCCAGTTCTAACTAGACATTATGTTTAACATAGACAATCTGTCAGAAAACACCAAAAGATTGTTCAAGATATGAAATCTGCAAAAGTGCCTTGAAAGAAGTTAGCAAGGTAAGTGTAATGCATCCTTTCTTATATCTGTGAAGGTTCTCATTCATCCAGGTCATGGTATATCTGTAAAAAATAAATCAAAGCAACTGGACTTGCTGTGTTTTTCTTGAAGACGTTTCATTGGTCATCCGATTAGCTAGTCGGATGACCAAGAAAACATGTTTAACCACTTCCCGGCCGGCCGTTGTAAAAAGCTCTCTAGATCTGAGCGGGCGTCTTTAGACTACAGCTCAGCCATGCCCCTTGCGCATGCCACACGACGAGCAGGATCTGGAAAGTCCTAAAATGTAAAAACGCAGCGATGCCTGTTAACATACAAGCGATTTGCCGGCTATAGAGCCGGCGGATCGCTTGTTTGAGGTCCCGGTATGTGCGCCCCCCTCCACGGCTCCCCCCTCCCGCTGGTCCCGGGCTCCGCTGTGCCCGATGTGAGCCTGGGAATCTTCAGGGGGGTACTAGGTGACATTAGGGGTATTGGAGTACCCCTGATGTCTCCATAAAGAGGACCTGTCACATCTTTTGCTATCACATCAGGGTTTCGTAGCCCCCTATGTGATAGCAATAAAGTTAAGTGAAAAAAAAATAGGAAACAAAATTAAAAGTTTCCCCCCCAAAAAAATTTAAAGTTACACATAAAAAAGAAAAAAAAAATTCAAGTCCCGCCCCATACATACACGCATGCAAACATGCGTCGGGTGCGCATACGTGCGGAAACGACGATTGCGCCCATTACGCCACACATGTTACATATCGTCATGAACATCAGAATGAGAGCAATAATTCTAGGGCCATCAATCACTGATAACACTAAACTGATGAGCGGTAAAAGCTTTTCAAGTGTCGCCTATGGTCAATTTTGGGTATGGTAGTTTTTTGCGGGTGCGCGCAATTTTAAAGCGTGACATGTTTGGTGTCTATTTACCCGACGTGTCTTTTATATTTTACCAAAAATATGGGTAATAAATCATTGTTTCCTAACATAATGAAAAAAACTTTTTTTTTTTCACAATTTTCAATAATTTTTCCTTACTATAACAAAAAATAAAACCTGCAGTGGTGATTAAATACCACCAAAGGAAACTCTATCTGTCCCCAAAAAATGGTATAAAATTCATTTCAGTACAGCGTTGAATGACGGAATAAACGTCAGTCAAAGTACTGCAGCGCTAAATACTGAAAAATAGCCTGGCCGGGAAGGGGGTCTAAACACCTGGTCTTCAAGTGGTTAAGAAAAATGCAGCAAGTCTGGTTGTTTTGATTTATTTTTTACAGATACATCCTTTTTTATATTGCAATGTGAAACCAAGACAGTGTGTCTTGTGTTTCCAATTGTATTTCTACTTGTTTCTAACAATTATAAGGTAACTAGATTAAGGCTGGATTTACACCAAATGCACCAGCCATTTTTTCCAGCAGATCTCCATTCCCAGACCAGGCAATTTGCCTTGTCACAGATGAGCACAGTTAACACTACAGCAGGTGTTTGCTGAAAAAAAGTACTGCATCCAGTAGTTTTTTTCAGCGCAGTGGGCTGTCACTCAGTGCAACCACATTGCACCGCCCTGTGCCCATAGAACTTAATGAAATATCACTTGTGACATTTCAATGAAGTTCTAACAAAAAAGGTAAACAGTTGTAGCGCAGTTGCTGGTGTGAATCCAGCTTCTGTTGTCCAATTTCTGGCAAAAGTTTTCAGCTTAGCAAGATGCCATTTCTGGGAAAGACCAACCAGTCTGAATGTGATCAGAAGTCATTGTGAACTGCTATTGTCATTAGTTGCATAGACATGTGTTCTCAAGTTTGACCTGAACCTGTAGCTAATCCCTGACCACAACAAAAATGAGACCTACAGTGACCCGATAAATATAAAATAAAAAATACAATTTTTGGAACATTAATGTTGGATGCAACATGTAATTTGCGCTTTGCAGCGTAATGTGTACAGTTAAGTGTTAAAAAAATAGACTTTCAAATAGAAAAAAGCAAAGTTTATGCTTTCTTTAATTAAAGTGTAGCCTAAATGTAATGGGTAATTATGTGTTGCAGCACAGAATTGGATAACTTGTTTAAAACTTACATACCTAAGCATTCTGTTATTTCATACTTCTATAAAAAGTATCTTATGTGAACAGAGAAACATATGGGCTATGACTATACTGTATGTACTGATATTTGCTTGGGGACTGCCATTTAAGGATGAACTTGTAAGCTTTAAACAACTGATGTAACTATCTGGGAATCATGAGTGCAGAGAATGTCTCTATTGTGTCATACAGTTTTAAAGAACCAATATAATTACATCATTGACCCATCACGCAATGGTTTTTTAGGGTTAGGCTCTTTATTAATAAATATTGCTGGATATTTATTGTTGTCCTGTGGGGTCTTAATCTTAAGACTGGCTCAGATGTCACTATAACAGCCAGAAAATGCATAAAGCCCCAGCAGGAGTAACCTTGTTTCAAACCTAATCATGCTCAACAGAAGAATTACTGTATAATGCTATGATAGAAAATAGTTGACTTGTTAAAGAGGGCCCGATATTTGGTTACCCCTGATTAGTTATTGGCAGCTCATAATTATTTATATTCAGTGCCTCTATAACAAGGACTCAACCCATTGTTTGGTTAATTTGGCACTGTTAAATATGACTTTTTTAAATGACAAAACCACCAAAAATATTTGATGTTATTTTTTCAGGTTTGTTTAACTGCTCATATTTCTTAGGGACACACTGTCGGTGTAGCCACCTGAAAGACTTTCAGTCCATGACCAAAGAGGGAGCCTGAGAGTTGCTATTCCACTGGGATTGTGGCTGCACTGCCAGTGTGTGGATGCACAGATCTTGGATTCCATTCTGCAAGCCAGTAGTGAGAGAGTGGTGAATCCGGTTCATTATCTAGCAGCAAATGTTCAGTAACAGCGGACCAGAGAACACTGTATTCCTTAGGAGTAAGAGACATCCAGGGGAATTCAGTATCGTATTGTGTCTGAATTCTGGCGCTAATGCAGCCTAAGACATGCTTGCGCCAAATTCTAAACCATGCTGCGCAATTTTCCAGACCTCTACTGATTCCTGCTCCAAATGAAAGTAGTTCTTATTTGCGCCATATTTCATTCTGGCGCAGTGCTTGCAATATATTCAATAAATAATCTCCCGACAGTTCAGTAATAAGAAAAGTGATGCAAAGTAAAATCAAGAACTGTTGCACATTCATATTGTACTGTATATGTCTGTCGCAGTATGCAATAAATACCTCAGGTACGACATCCCTTGAAACTGAACATCCAACTGAAATCTGTCTCGGACACATAGGCACCACATTGGACAGAGATGGTACACATCTTTGTATTTTATTAGTGTGCATGTAGCTTTCCCAAAGTTTGTTTTGCAAGTTAGTGCCAGTTTCATAGGATTGTGCCACATTCATGAATGCTGTGCACCCTTGAACATGAATTTGGTGCAAATAATGACACTATTCCTGTAACCCTGAGACGCTTTTCTTTTGTGGTTTAACCACACTCTTTTTTAAATCCCCTGATCATTTTCACCAGCACTAAGAGAATTTTCTGCTGACAGCAGTGTGTGAGTAAAATCTACATTGCCGCAGTTTTAACTTTCTGTTTCTCCCAGTTGCTACAACTAGATACTTTTAATACAGCACACATTTGCTACTGTGGTGTCTATGATACTAAAGTATCAAAGTGTTTGTGGAAAAAAGATTGATATTTGGCAAAAACAATTGGATCTGAGATGGAGAGCGGAGTGTCTTTTTTTAATAATATGAGGGATATGGAGGCCTGAACAGTTGATAAGTTTAGGCTGAGATAGCGTGTTACCTTGAGGTTAACAATCTGTTTATTAATATTCCCAGGCACAATTTTCCACACTGTGAGAACAGTAATTAACATTCCAGACGAAACGGCACTGGCACTGACAGCACCAGAACTGACCATAGGGAAGCAGTCAGTATTGGTCCTGATCTATAGGTCAGTATAGGTCCTGACCGGACAAACAGAGTTGCATAAACCGCATCTCCAGACAGCTAGTTCTGATCACTTGAGGTTTGTTTACATGCAAACCTTTCCCTGCTACAGCTGTCACTCTGCCGCACTTTCTGTTAACTGTTATGGACAAAGAAAGAGGCATGGTGTAAGAACGTAAGTATTAAGGCTCTTGCACATAGCTGCCTGTGGGCCACACAACATAAATTCTGCCATATTTCCCCCACTAGGGAGCCACAGGTGTTGTGTTCAGCCTCCCATAGAAGTCAATGGCTTTACACTGGCATACACCAGAGTTGCATAAACCGCACGATCCCGAGTACAGTCTGTGTATACCTGCACACAGCCGTGTACAGCCATTGACTTCTGTGGAGGCTGTACGTAACACCTGTGGCTCCATGACAGTGAAAATACGCTGGAATTTACGGTTGTACGACCACAGGCAGCTGTGTGTAAGAGCCCTTACAGCCTCTTTTTTCAGGTTCTAATAAAACATAAATAGGATATTTATTAAAAAGTGCCCCACTTGAAAGCTGTAGGTGATTTAGTTAACTGATGCATAGTAATGCTGCTAAATTTGATCTGGATACTTAGGCTTCAATGACCTCTGGCCATGAAGGAGTTAAAGCCTGTATTGCTGACATTGCCACAATTGTTGTCAGAACACTTCCTTGATAACATTAATGTTGGATGTTGCTCTGCAAAAATATATTCTAAGGAGGCTTGCAGGGGACTTTACAGTTTGCCATTGATTCCTAAAAGTAGTTCAAGGTGACTACTAATAAAATTAATTTACACAAAGATTCACTGTTGGCATTTCTGAATATACTCCTTAGGAGAACTAATACTTTTAAGGTTGCCACACGTTACCAATATGCGGCAATACAAGACACGTGTTGAACAACGGCCATGCCATTTATTTTTAATAGCTCCCCAATGCACCATGCCAATGTGCATGGGTTTAAGGCATGGGTTGCGGCACATCCAACTTTTTTGGGATGTTTTAGTGCTTTAAAAATAATGGGGTGACTTAATGCAATGCACTTGAATGAACGTGTCACGCGAAAGTACTGGGCTCTTAGGGTATGCTTTATCCTTTTTTTCCCCCCCAGCTAATCACATTTAAGCCACATACATTGATTACAAAAAGTGTGAACAGAATAGTATAATTTTGTACTTACTGGACACACTGATGGGAACTTATCAAAACTGGAGCAGGCAGAATCTGAAGCAGCTGTGTATGCCAACCAATCCGCTCCTTGCTTTCATTTTCAAATCTTAACTGAAGAAATAATCTGATTGGTTGCCATAGTCAACTACTCCAGATTTTGTCTGCTCCAGTTTTGATAAATTTCCCCCAATGTGTCCACATAACTGCTGGAAAAGTGACAATGTGTTCGAGCTGTTGACCTGCTATCAGGCTAAACCTTTAGTTTTGAATAGCGTAGGGCAGGGTTAGAACTCCCGTCAAGTTTACATAGCTGTCTCTATCCACTTTGGGTAGATTAATTCCTCTGTTTGTACTGGTGGCCCCTGTCACCAAGCAAGATATTGAGGGTAAATCCAAAATGTTAGAGTTGGTAAGGTCAACCAGCTAAATGTGGAATTACCCACACTTTGTGAGATCTCTAACTTCCTGTTGTGTCTCTGGGAAGTTAAGTGAAATTTACCAATAGTACACACACACACAAAATAAATAACCCTTTTCTATACATACACTTTTGAGATGATTTGCAAACAGTCTAATCCTGCTCTTCTTTTAGAAAAGTGAAAAAATGTAAAGTGTTAGTAGTTTAACAATAAGCTTGGAGAATAATTACAGCTAGTACCGTGCTTGATGAACTAACATTAGTTGTCAGCTGCGTTTCTTGCACATGTTAAGACTGATCACCACCCAAGGCATTCGGCATTCCAGGCAGTGTTACCTTATACACATGATAGATAGTGATTTGTTCTACACTAGTTAGGTTTCAAGGATTCGTGGTCTCCAGCCGGCAGGTCTGTCTGTATTTAGCACATCTATAGAATTGTGCTCTCTCTACTTTTAGAGAAATAGCTCTCCATTTGCTGACTAGTCATTCATTGACAGGCTTGGATTTCAGAAGTACACATCACTTGCCTTTAAGGCTTGGAGGAGCCTGGAGAGTAATATCATATCATTTATCATTACTGTCTCTGAGAATGAACTCCTACCAGATCTTGAAGGTTGGATTACATATGCATAAAGTGTTTTTACTTTATTTATAGGAAAGTGCTTCTATTGAACACTTTGGTATGCATGTTAAATGTTCTCAAGCTTTACGACAGCAAACATGATGGCACGTCCATCTGTTATTTATTAAAATTGGAAAGATCCTCTGCCAAAAGTGAATGGGCTTAGCCATTTATATAGGTGATTGTAATTAGAGTGGAGTGTTGTGTTTTACAAGATTATATGTAATGTAGGCACACGTATGTAGTGTAGCTCTAAAAGTTTAAAATCCAAGAGGAAGGAGACTGGGAAGCTTCATTAGTAATGCAGATCCTTTATAGTGTGTCCGTGGATCTGTCCTATTGGGTCTCTTATAAACTCTCAGTAGTGGCACACAATTAATTATCACTGGGGATGGGTATCTTGTTACATACTTGCTAATACTGCATGATCGGATGCCCCCTCAGATATCAGGATTGGTCAATCCATAAAGCTAAGGTGCATAGCTTTACCTTAGATTTCTAAAAGTATATATAACTTATGAATCAGTAATATTTACCATTATTTAAGCCATCAAGTGGCATGCGCTGACTTTTTTGCATCCATGTAATCCAGCGTCAATCATGATGAACAATGCCTGCCAAATCGCAGAAATTGAAAAAAAAAAACGCTGCACGCCGACCCAAACGAAGACTCGCCGCAAAATGACAGCTCTGGCCCAAATGTAAACAAATGGGCAAATGGGCTTGTTCCGCCCATTTGTTGACATTCTAAGCTGTCATTCATATAACAAAGAAAGTCTTTCAGAACGGTATTCGGAAGCTCCTGAATGCTATTCGGAAAGACTTTGCTTTGTGGGAACCCCACACACTTTTTTGTTTTTAACCCCTGGGGAGGGGGGGGGG
>NW_017308552.1:75820-180193 GCF_000935625.1 Nanorana parkeri
TTTTTTTTTTTCACCCCGGGGGGGGGGGGGGGGGGGTGGAGTTCAGGGCAGGTGGTCTTGCCAAGCATTCCTACCAGACCTAAAGGGTCTAGTATCAATTGAGGGAGACCCTCATGCTTTTTTTCTTCTTCTGTGGCCTGTAAAAATGTCTGTTACTTCTACAGAATACATATCAATTTAATACATTTTCCTGTATAGCATTGCTGGTATGAATATGGAACTCAACACTAAACAAATATATGGCAGCATTTCAAAGTATTATATAACCAGTATTTGTTATACCTAGGTGTGCATCTTCTCTGTACTAGAATTCAGACTAAGCAAATTTAAAAGAGAACTATTGGGTAATCGTTTTTCTCCATAGATCTCTTAAGGGTAACGGGAGGACATATAATAGCGTCCTCCAGTGACCCGAAGCTCAGTATATTGCGAGCTACAAATCGCGGTATACTGAGACCGCCGCAGCCGGGACAGATCCCGACATTACTGTGGAAATCCACCCAGCTGCGTGAGTGACCGCTGGCTCTACCTGTCTAGAGGCAGAGCCAGCTGTACCCGCCCCCTCCCCCATCCGTTCCTCCAGTCAGCGCTGGAGGATCAGAGTGGGGAGGGGGGAATCCCTGCAGGGAGCTGTGACTGACAGTGACCACTCTCTGCTGGGAGATGATCGAAAAGTGAGCGAGCGACGGTATGTGTTCGCTAACTTCCCAATCTATTGAGCCGATGTGTGACAGTTTTATTGTCACACGTCGGCTCGAACTATGAGGATGAGTGATTTTCACTCACCTCATAGTTCTCCTTTAACACAATAAAACTTAATTCAGAAAAGAAATTTGTATGCGTGTGAAATGTTCTCTATTGGAAATTTGTATTTGTTTGCATTAGTTTTTTCTGTCATTCGGAAATTCATATGCATCCGAATGTTCGAATTTCTGACAATTCGTCTGAATAACGAATCTTTCCAAAACAAACCACAAATATCTAGTGGCCATATCAAGGACACATGAGAGCATTAACTCTCCAACAACTCTCCAACAAACATTTAAAATTGAAGTCTATATTTTTGTACTTTTTATCTTTATCAAATATAACGCAAATAGTGTGCACCGCGCTAATGCTCATATATGGGAATAACGGTTCTATACCTACCTATAATGTATATAAATGCATACACATAAGTAAACAAACATGTTCTCATATATAAATATACACAAACTCCTGTGATGGACTACAATCTCACATTTAGTTTACTAATTTGTATTGAGATTGTAGTCCATCATGGGAGTGAGTTTGGAGTGGTGGCTACTTTACAACACACAGGGACCATGGGGAACAAAAGTAGCCCCCCTCCAGAAGGAAGGACAGTGTCAGCACCAATTCTGAGATTTGAGAATCTACAGCTGACTTATAAACAAATCAGCTACATTTTTGTTAAAGGAGAACTATGGGGTTAAGGCTTTTCCCCATAGTTCTCTTTAGGGTAACGGGAGGACACAAACTAGCGTCCTCCCGTCACCCTAGGTTCAGTATACCGCGAGTAGCTCACGGTATACTGAGATGCCGCAGCCAGGACGTATCCCGACATTACTGTCAAGATCCACCCAGCTCGCGGTATACTGAGACGCCGCAGCTGAAGCGGATCCCGACAATTATGTCTGGATCCACCCAGCTGCGTGACTGACAGCTGGCTGTGCCTATCTAAAGGCAGAGCCAGCTGTACCCGCCCCTCCCCCGTCCGTTCCGGCAGTCAGCGCTGGCGGATCGGAGCGGGGGGGAAACCAGCCCCTCCCATGTCACGGCAGAGAGCCGTGACAGGATCAAGAGGTGAGCAAAAGCCGGTATGTGTTCGCTCACCTCCCGATCTACTAAGCCGACCTGTGACAGTCTCATTGTCACAGGTCAGCTAGAACAATGAGGTGAGTGAAAAGCACTCACCTCATAGTTCTCCTTTAATAGTTAGGGTGCTTGAATGCATTTTTAGGTTTAACTCCTGAGTTTAGAGTAACTTTAATTTAGCCTTATTGCATTCTTATTGTACACTTTCTTTTATATATTGCAAGCACTGTACGGTTCTTAAAAATTAAAGGAGATTGTACAATCAGATTGTCCTGTGCTTGATCAAGTTTAGAAACCTATACCTTAGTGCAGGGGTAGGCAACCTCGGCACTCCAGCTGTGTTGAGCCTACAAATCCCACCATGCTTCTTACTCTGGGGGTCATGCCTGTGGCTAGCAGAGTCCTGCAGTGACTCCTTGGACTTGTAGTTCCACAACAGCTGGAGTGCCGAGGTTGCCTACCCCTGCCTTAGTGGATGCTCTTTTTTGACATTCACATTTGAGCAACAACAATGTATGTTTTCTTTCTCTCCTTTTTTTTTTTAATTAACATTACCTATTATCTTTAATTTTAGTTGGTTCGTCTGTGTAATGAAGGAGCACGGAAAATGGAGAGGATGGAAATGATGGTGACAATTAATTCTCAGCTAGAGTTTAAAATAAAGGTACTGTCATTATTTGCTTTTTAAGTGCCACTTTAGATATAAACATATTATTTTCTTGGTCCCGCTTCAAATGCAATGTGAACACTACTAATAAAGGATTGTGCATTAGTTATGCAAAGATGTACAATCATTTTAGCATTGAACTTGCAACCTTTTTCACAGTTTATGTACCAAAAATTAAAATACCCTCCAAGAAAACCCTTGCATGCCAAAAAAAATGCAGAGCCGCTGACTGATGGTGCAGAGTTAACATGTGGCTCCCCTGCAGGTGTGGCTGTCTGGGGGATTTACCTCGCCTCCCGCTGGGCTCCCCAGACAGTTCCGGCATCAAAGCCTGTGTTCTATAATTTTTCTCCACCCCATAAAATTCCTTGACCATGTAACTTCTGTTGTGGCTGCATAATCCGAATCAGCTGTTTTCCTGACACCCTTTCTTGCGCATTCACACCTGGAAGTGGCGAGGTCGATACATTTTATGGGCCTCATCACTGCTGCGTGCATGCACAAACGCTGCGACCCTGGCAGTTCTTCCACTGACTCCAAGCTGTAGCACAAATCTCAGCAATACATTATATAGCAATGCAGACTACCACCAGCTATAGAGGACTACAAATCTAAGCAGTACATTATATAGGAATGCAGAATGGCACCAGCTATAGAGGACTACAAATCCCAGCAATACAATATACAACAATGCAGGATAATAACAATAGTGATAGAGCGCAACAAATCCTAGCAATACATTATACAGCAATGCAGAATGGCACCAGCTATAGAGGACTAAAAATCCCAGCAATACAAAAATTAGTGGTGGCACCGGTTGTTGGTATCGGAGCAGCGATACTGGTATCTGTATCATTGCATCCTTAGTTTGAAGGCCCTTGTAATTGGCAAAAAATAGTGTGTAGCAACACACCCAGTTGTGCTCTGCTCCCCTTTTGCCTCTTATGTGAGGCGTTTGTAATGCAGAGTGCAGAGGTCACGCATGGAGGGGATTTTTTTTTAAAATGGCGTAGACGGAATCTGGAGCACTTGCTCATAGCAACCAATCAACTCTTTCATTTTCAAAGCTTAATTGAAGAAACTGAAGACAGAAACTGAGTGGTTGCTATGTACAATTTCCTCAGATTCTGTCCGCTGCAGGTTTCATAACTCCCCCCTATAGTGCAGAGGTCAGTACTAAGAAACACAGAGTGCAGAGGTCAGTGGTGCAACACAGGAAGAACAGGCACTTTCAGTGCACACAGTTGAACTGATCTCTCTCGATGGGGGTGGGGGGGTGTCAGCGATGTTGCCTGCATGTAATGAGGTGAAGCCCCCAGCAGCCTTGCTGTGCTTTCCTTTCTCTGCAGGTGCTGCAATCTCCCTCCCAGTATAAAGCAGCTTAATTGGGTACGGGAATATGCAGGTGGCTGCTGAAGGGCCTGAACTGTGAACTGGGCAGTCACCATGGGCAGCTGAGAGCTCATGGTGGTGGGCTTTGTTAAGATTTATCATGAAGGCCCGGGGGGGCAATTGCCACACTGCCCCCTGGCCGCCTCTGCTCCCCAGCCCACATCTACAGCCATGACTTGTAACTGAGTCTTGGCAGGTGTTAGGTTAGTGTAAAAACTTTCTTTGTGGCAAATTTAGTGTTAGGATAGAAATGGTGAGAGTGGCTTGGAAAAAAACTAAAGTTTCGACTTTAGGTCTGCTTTAAAACATGTGCGCACCTAAGAATTCATCAGGGTCACGTTTATGTTGGCTACTTTCAGCAATCAGAGTAAGAAAGTATATATCAAAGTGTGATTTAAAGTGAATATGTCTCGCCACTCCTGTTTTGCACTGTCATGATGTGCAATAGAACTGATAAAGCTCCCTCAGAGAAAGTCATCCAGTTTGATCTCAACAGCCAATTTAAATTTCAAAAATAGAATGTATATGACAAAGCATTTCGATCATCTACAACTTACCAGCACAATGTAAATATTTGATGGAAACATTTTTGTGCAAATCTCTCAGGGCTCTTGAGGACTGAAGGAATGTGAAGGTGTCATTGCACATTTCCACACTGATCACTACATTTGTTTTCACTTCTAAGTTTAGAACCATTGTTTGTATTTCAGGAAAGCTTTCAAAGCAAACCAAACGTTCCCGTTTTACACACTCATTATTTCTGCAAATTACCTGGGATGTTTCTTGTTATTTTGACTTCATCTGTCTTCACTTTCACTAACACAAATTTGTTACCTCTTACTTAGGAGCACTAAACAGCTGTATTGTGAAATGTTTAAAGCACCAGCCCACCTAAAACTGACATTTTAGTTTGACAGCTGGTGAAGGGTTACATCACCAAACAGGATCTCCTTGCTTGAGTTAACGGGTTAGCAGAGATGCTGCAGCCATTACAAGGAAGGTGTCATTCTCTCTGGCGGATTTAAAATAATATATTTTATATTGTGGAGAATGTACCAGGAAGAGTGTTTCTGAGCTGATTTGGCAAAGCACATTTTTCCGTAACAGCATAAAAGGGTGGTAGTACCCAAAACTCCAAGGCAGGCAAGCAAAGAGCATGGAACTATGGAAATGAGGCCTTGCTGCTTGAGTCCACATTAAATACTGACATCTCAACTCTCCCAGACTTTCTGAGAGACTCCCGCTATAAGATAGTGGCCCCCTGACGCCTGGGAGAGAAACATTTTATCCAGGAAAGGTGTACTATGCTATCTGTTTGTTTGTTTTTTAAAATCTTGACAGCTTGACAAAAAAAAAAAACAATCAAACAAACAACGGACGGCAGTAGCTAAGCTGCTATTGGCTATTTCAATTCACAAGTTCTCCTTCAGGTCCTCCTCTGCTGATTGACAAAATGTTGTCACTATAACGCCCAGAAGAAGGGACCCTGCATGGCCCCGAAACGTTGGCTGTTTGACGCATGTGACGATTTAATAAAAAAGTGCTTTACTTCTTGCACACATCATCGAGTGCTGGTGACTTCTATTGTGGACTTTTTGGAAAATAGACACTTTTTGGAAATAAGGAAACATGCTGGTATTGAGGTAGTTAAAGTGCACTTAGACCTTAAAGGAGATTTATGAGGTGAGTTATTTTCGAGCCGACGTGTGACAATGAAACTGTCACAGGCTGGCTCAATAGATCGGGAAGTGACCGAACACATAACGTCGCTCGCTCACTTTTCGATCATCTCCCTGCAGAGAGCCGTGAATGTCACTCACGGCTCCATGCAGGGATTCCCCCCTCTCCGCTCCGATCCTCCTGCGCCGACTGGCGGAAAGGATGGGGGAGGGGGCGGGTACAGCTGGCTCTGCCTCTAGATAGGCAGAGCCAGCTGTCTCTCACGCAGCTGGGTGGATCTCGACAGTAATGTCGGGATCTGTCCTGGCTGCGGCGGTCTCAGTATACCGCGAGCTTTAGTTTGCGATATACTGAGCTTCGGGTCATGGGAGGAGGTTAGTATATGTCCTCCCGTGACCCTTAGGAGAACTATGAGGAAAAACACTTACCCCATTGTTCTCCTTTTAAAAGTCGCTCACTAAAGCCAAGTAGTAGCAATAAAATCCCCCCCCCCCATCTCCATCATTGGTAGTCAGTGACATTTTCATTCTCTGCATGATTAGTGGTTAGTGGCGCTTTAAACTCCCCCACTTTTAAAACAAACTATCCCACATTCTTTGATTGTCAGTGTAACTTATAAACACTAGCAGTGTTTACCCTTGTGATCGCTGTGATTGGTTTACAGTGATCACAAGGTACAGAGCCACTTTGATTGGCTCTGCACATTTTGCCTTTGATCTGTGCTGCCTAATGTCAGCTCAATTACAGGCTTTCAAAAGGCACACTGGCTGCCCATGCATATTTTCTACAAGCTGTTTATAGACGGCACTCTAGAACATTGAATTAACCTACCTAGTCAAGACTGTTGCTCTGTGAATTCTAATACTAGTTGTAGTTTGAGCCTTATACCTTAATAATAAGATTATTGATATAGCAATAACCCACAGTTTGAGACATTTACTCCAGTCAAAATGTTTTTATAGTTTAAAAACTGTATGGAAGAGACCTCCTTAGGTTTTCATTTTTGGTCTGTGTCCCCACTGGGGGCAACTCTCTAGTGGGAACAAAGACTGCAATAAAGCAATTTTGTTCCCAATACAATGCAGAAGGGTTAGAACCTCTATAAGGTTATTATTACTGCTTGTGTCTTCTTGCCTTATTGATAACTGCTCCCCCATTTCTTGCCCTGCTGTTACAGGGGCAGGAAGTAAGAGGAAATCTCACCATGGGGCCACAGATTGCAATAAAGATATATATATATATATATATATATTATATACACACATACACACATACACACACACACACACACACACACACACACACACACATCACATCACATCACATATATGATAAGGTGTTTAGATTCTAAAAGTCAATGACCTGAGAATGACTGGGATCTGGCAGGCATATGCTGTTGTTTGCTACTTTTTGTAGACTAACTCGTTAGTCATTCTTTCTCCTATTACAGAACTCTCCTTAATTACATGTCACGTAGTGTTGAACCTGAAGGAAGATCTGCCACGTCCTTACTCAGCGTAGCTATTTCCTACCTTCCTTAGGCAGCGTTGCCAAATGCAAGGAACAGTGTGACTATACTCCTATTGTTTACGTTTTTTCCGGAGTGAAAACAATTTACATGGCCCTGAGGAGCCAGTTAAATATAAAATGTCTAGGAGAATGCATCATGTTAAGTCTTTTGGAATGCAATCTGTTATTATAACATGCGAGGTAGAGAACAGCAATCAACAAGTTTGGATGATCATTCAGAAAACCTATTCCTACCTCGAGTAATTATGTAAATTTTCATATTTGAAAAGGTAGTCTTGCTGTCTGCATTACAGGTTTGAAAGAAATGTTATGGCTCCTGTGATTGCATTGTCACATGTTCTCTATAGAGACAAGGTGCCAGTGTTGACACTTTAAGACTACACGTTGTTAGCTTTGGTTGTGGCTGTTTTTTTTAAGATAGATGATTCTGATTTTGCCTAGGAATTAACTCAATCAATATCACTAGTAATTAATGGGTGATTTCTGGAACATGGTGGCATTAATATGGAGGTTGAAGGTTGTGGCAAAGATCATCCAACATGGTGAACAATCTGTTATAACAATGACAATATTCTTTTCATTTGAATACATAAGGAAAGGGGCCTTTTCTGCACTCCAGGTTAAAGAAAAACTAAGAACTGAGTTGGTATAAACAGCTGGGCTGATCTTAGGACAAGGTTGTAAATGTAGTCATTGCAGACCATGTGACTACTATGGGCCTCAGGTTCACAGGAGGTCTTGCACTGTCTGTGTATATCGGTGATGGTCATCTGATAAACTATAGAGAGCCTCAAGTAGAGTTCCTGACACTTCCAGAGGGCTGCAAAATAGCATGCATGTTGTCATGTTGAGTTAAGTGGCCTGTTTAAAATGCATGAACTGTTGTAACACATCTCATTGGCTGAAAATTTCTGAGGAAAACGTTGAAGTTATCATTGATGTAAGTGGCCACAATAAAAACCCCCAGCATTCTTGTCAATAACCCCCACCAATAACATCGGTGAATGCAGTAATAACCCCCACCATTGGCATTGGTGGATGTATTTATAATCTCCACCATAGGCATTGGTGGACACACACACTGTTGTCAGGGCTGTTAGTAATAACCCCCAGCATTGGCATTGGTAGATGCATTCAAAAAACCCCAGCACTGGACTCAGTGGATGCAATAATAACCCCCAACATTGGTATCAGTGCACCAACTCCCAGCATCAATGTCTGTAGACACAATAATAATTCCCAGCATTTGTGTCCATGGAAGTACTAACTTTCCACTCCTCACATTGGTATCAGTGCTGTTAACCCCCCTTCATTTATTTAACAGTGCAGTGTTTTGCAACTCCCCTCTACATTGGTAATCAAGTTTTGCATTTGGCTAGAGTCGGTGTCACTACTGGTAGCATGAAGCGATACCTGGATCCTATAGAGGTTGCACAGGCATGTCAACTCCTCCAGGATGGCACATCAATATGTGCCATTGCCAGAAAGTATGCTGTGTCTCCCAGCACAGTCTCAAGAGCATGGAGGAGATTCCAGGACACAGGCAGCTACTCTAGGAGACCTGGACAGGGCCGTAGAAGGCCCTTAAGGCCCCGTTCACATTGAGCGGTTCGCAAATCGCGCGATTTGCATTTTGCGCGATATCGCGCAAATGCTTGCATTGAGCAAGCTTGAATCGCGGCTAAATCCGCTCCAAAAAGGGTCCTGCTGTAGCGACACACGACCCACAACAGCAGGACCCTTTGCCCCATTGAGAAGCATTAGAGAGCGATATCGTGCGGTAAATTGCCGCGATATCACGGGAATTACCGCGCGATAAATCGCTCAATGTGAACGGGGTCTAAAGGAGAACTATGAGGCGAGTGAAAATCACTCAGCCTCATAGTTCTAGCCGACCTGTGACAATGAAACTGTCACAGGTTGGCTCAGTAGATTGGGAAGTGAGCGAACACATAGTGCCGCTCGCTCACTTCTCGATCTATCCCTGCAGAGAGCCGTGACTGTCACTCACAGCTCCCTGCATGGATTTCCCCCCTCCCCGCTCCGATCCTCCAGCGCTGACTGGCGGAACGGACAGGGAGGGGGCGGGCACAGCTGGCTCTACCTCTAGATAGGCAAAGCCAGCTGTCAATGCCGCAGCTGGGTGGATCTTGACAATGTCGGGATACGTCCCGGCTGCGGCATCTCAGTATACTCGCGGTATACTGAGTGTAGGGTGACGTGAGGACGCTAGTTTGTGTCCTCCCGTTACCCTTAGGAGAACTATGGGGAAAAACCTGACCCCAAAGTTCTCTTTAACCCATCAGCCAGTATTTGCTCCTTTGTGCAAGGAGGAACAGGATGAGCACTGCCAGAGCCCTATAAAATGACCTCCAGCAGGCCACTGGTGTGAATGTCTCTGACCAAACAATCAGAAACCGACTTCATGAGGGTGGCCTGAGGGCCCGACTTCCTCTAGTGGGCCCTGTGCTCACTGCCCAGCCCCGTGGAGGTTGATTGGCATTTGCCATTGAACACCAGAATTGGCAGGTCCGCCACTGGCGCTCTGTGCTTTTCACAGATGAGAGCAGGTTCACCCTGAGCACATGTGACAGACGTGAAAGGGTCTGGAGAAGCCATGGAGAACATTCTACTGCCAGTAACATCGTTCAGCATGACCGTTTTGGTGCTGGGTCAGTGATGGTCTGGGGAGGGATATCCATGGAGGGTCGCACAGACCTCTACAGGCTAGACAATGGCACCCTGACTGCCATTAGGTATCGGGATGAAATCCTTGGACCCATTGTCAGACCAAAAGCTGGTGCAGTGAGTCCTGGGTTCCTCCTGGTGCACAACAATGCCCGGCCTCATGTGGCGAGAGTATACAGCCAGTTCCTTGAGGATGAAGGACTTGATACCATTGAATGGCCCCACCCTCGCCTGACCTGAATCCAATAGAACACCTCTGGGACATTATGTCTCGGTCCATCAGACGCCGCCAGGTTGCACCCCAGTCTGTTCAGGAGCTCAGTGATGCCCTGGTCGAGATCTGGGAGAAGATGCCCCAGAACACCATCTGTCATCTCATTAGGAGCATGCCCCGACGTTGTCAGGCATCCTTACAAGCACCTGGGGGCCATACAAACTAATGGGTACCATTTTGAGTTGCTGCAATGAAATGTCAGCACAATGGTCTAGTCTGCTGCATCATTCGTTCACTTTGATTTTTGGGGTGTCTTTGAATTCAGCCCTCTGTAGATTGATCATTTTTCATTTTCATCAAACGATGTGGCATCCTTTCGTTCCTAACACATTACCCAGTCCAGTATACAGTAGATATCAGCATGATATATGTATTGTCATATAGAAAAGTCAGAATGCTCATAGCAGTACAGTATCTCACTAGAGATTGTCATATTTGACATTCCTTTGGATTTCAGATTAGGGGAAAAAATTGAAACACTTGGTTCTTTTTGAAGTTTTCAATTTCTAGCTTTTAGCAAAGCAGGGGCAGAACCACCATTATATAACAAAAACATCCTTCGTTTTGTATAATCTTGCTGATTTTACTGAAGGCTTATAGGGCTGTTGATAAATATAGCCTATATTCCATTTTGGCAGAGGATGGGTTAATTTGGCTGAGCCTGCTTGCTTTTTTCCATCTAAACTGTCTCGCTGCATTGACCCTTCACAGGAAACAGTCGACTTTCATTTAGGAAAGGAGTTAGCAGTGCTGGCGCATTGCCCTCCAGTGTCTTGGCACGGTGTAAAGACATTTGATCAGGCATCCACCAGTCCCATGGTCTGGCTTAGAACCAAGAGATCCATTATTTTACTCTTTGTAGTCATTAACCCTTCATTAAAATATTAAATACTGATAATTAAATGAGTGTGAGATGATGACAAGACATATTAAAAAGCAGAGCAGCCTTAATGGGTATGTAATCAAGTTCTGATTTTGTTTAATCATATAATGCTGACCCATACTCTTCTATTACATTTAGACTTGCTGTTTTATATTGTAGCACTACAAAATGTGAGCTCTGGGATAAGCAAATAGCGTCTCAATACAAGAGCCATGTATGTTCGTATTTCAACCTTGGTGTGTTTTGTGCACTTCTTCCACATCTGTGCAGTAATCTGTTGTGAAACTTTACCTCTGTACAGGAGCTTTCTGTGTTAAGTCAGTAGTGCTCTCGCTACTTGTGCAAAGTGACTGTAGTCCTGTAGTTTTCTACAGGCAGCCTGTAATGAGTGAGCCCAAAGCTCTGTGCAGCATCACTACTTTTACAAGGTACCAACTGGGTTTGTAAACGTATTTGATGCAAACAAAGTTGATTTTTATTCTGTGTGGCTACTAAAGAACATATTTAAATCAGATGTGCCTGGAGTTCAGCTTTATCCTTACACCAGTTTGTGAGTCACATTTAGAGTAACACATGGTGGTGAGCCCCATTAAAGAAGAACTGCAGGTAATTTTGTTTTATTAACACTTTCAGTGGGGCTACCCCCACACTGCAAGGGTTAAGTGCTTGTTTTTTTTGCCTAGGGTCAAAAATAACAAAATTATACTCACCTTATCCTCTGAGCCAGCTTGCTGTTACACCGGTCCCTGGGGCCTCTCCCTGCTGCAGCGGCTCAAAGCCCTGTCCTTTGCCATGCCCGTTATGTTCTATACACTGTATATAGGATAGCATGTGAGCACGGCAAGGGACATACCATTGCTGCAGCGGAGTAGGAGACAGGCTGCAGGGAACACAGGTAAGTAATAACCTATTTGGTCACTTTTTTATTTTGTTTTTGCAAAATATCTACTGCTTGCTAAAAAGATTCAGTGCTTAATTCTACTTTAACAATAAACTGCTCCTGTTTGCTCCCTTTTGGTCTGTTAAATAGTCCATTGGTAGCGTTTCGTTATATCGACGCAGAAATTCAGAGCTGTTCTGTCTCCTTTGCACACTTCCTGTGTTACAAATTGTCTTTTTAGTCTTTGCTGTTCTTATCTTGGACTACAGAATGAAAAGCCTTTTATGTTGTAGAGATCTGAAAGTTGAGTAGTTTAGCAAAAGATACTGGGCAGGGTTGACACCACTGAGACCCCAAAAAGTCTATGTTTTGTCAAAAAAGAGTTTAAGAGTTGAGAGTATTTCTTGCGGATCGACAGACATTTTGCTGTACTTGCAGGATTTTGAAAGGGATACAACCCAGAAAAACGTGCATGTATTGCAGGGAAGCACTGCATTTTTTAAAATAGCTATTCATTTAAGAATATGTAAATATTTGAATGCCCATAGCCTGGCACCAGGTTCACTTTACGCTCAGTGCCATCACAAGGGGGTTGTCCGGGTGCGGCCTAAACCCGGGTGCCACCATTAGAGGGGTGACACCAAAATGACTGACAGTCATTTTGGTGTCGCCCCCTATGAAAAGTCGGGCACTCGGTCACGGGCCTAGAGCCCGACAGTGTCAGGAGAGAGGAGGGGAACCGGCGGGATACCTCATCCTGCCAGGTGAACGTCCCCTCCTCTCTCTGCCGGCGTCCATCACCAAGATGGCCACCAGCAGGCGTCAATAAGACTGCGCATGCGCGATGACGTCATCGTGCACACGCTGCAACATCACACGCATGTGCGATGACGTCACGGCGGGGTGTTACCCAGTCTCCGCTCCAGGTGACACCCAGCCTCGGGATGCCCCTGTTTCGCTTGACCCTAATAAATTCAAGCCCAAGTGACAGTTGCATTTTCTGCATCCCCTATGCTTTTCGCCTATGAACTGAGAGCGACATCATTCTTATGAGCCGATATGACCTTCTTTATATGTAATTTGTAATGTTTATTTACAATGATATAGTCCTCTTTTCTCCCCACTGACAATGTATACTCTGCTTGTTTAGCCCTTTCCATTGGTGTCTTCTTCGCGGTGGTTAATGAAGCGGGGTGAGCTCACATCCTATGTAGAGGACACCGGCATTTTCTCCAAGAGAACGACAAAGCAGCAAGTCTACTTCTTCCTCTTCAATGACGTGCTGATCATCACAAAGAAAAAAAGGTAATTTCAGCCTTTTCATACAAATATCATAGCTCTGTACCGGTGGGATTCCAGTGCCCGGCTGTTTCCTTGAATGTCTTCAGTCCGGTCAACAGCCTGTATGTCTAATGACCAAAACACAACAGGAAGTTACAAATGTCCGCTTAAAAGAAATCCCCTGGCTTCCTAAAACAAACGGATGAAAATGAATCTGCAGCACAAACACACATAGCTGTTCATGTTACAGAGCCCATCCACCTAAAACCGATCATATCGTTTGTGATGAATGCTAAACAGGTTTTTTATGTCTCTCATGAAATCTAATAATGGTGAGATCAGTGATTTAGTTTCCAGTAATCCACACCTCCTGTGGCTATTATAAGTATCTCCCACCCTCCCTATTGCATGCTGGGGTTACATATTTTTACATTTTCTTTGCAAGCAGTAAAGAACTTTAAGTCCCTGTTCACACCTTTGCGTCCCGCAAACGTGTGCCTTGTTTGGGGGGGTGACACCATTGCAGGGGTGACACCAAAATGACTGACGGTCATTTTGGTGTCACCCCCTCTAAAAAGTAATGGACCGAGAGCCCGACATTATAAGGAGAGAGGAGGGGACCGGCGGCATACCTCATCCCGCCGGGTGAACGTCCCCTCCTCTCTCTGCCGGTCCCCATCACCAAGATGGCCGCCGGCAGGTGTCAATCAGATGGCCGTGCATGCGCAATGACGACACGGCGGGGTGTCCCCCAGCCTCGGGACGCCCCTGCTTCTTTTGTGTGTGCTTTTTCCAATGTTTGCTGCACGTCACCGATTTATTTCAACGGGTGAAACACGCATGCATGTGACAAACGTGCAAAAGTAGCTCATGTAGCAGATTCACTACACGTTTGTGAGAATTTAATGCACATGAAAAAAAATGCTCCCACTGTACATTTAGCTCTGCTTGTCAGGAGCAGGGCTAAATGTACAAAAAAACTACACGCCCGGCGCCCGAACGGGGGGGAGTGCGTCTTATGGAGCGAGAAATGTGTGTGTGTGTGTGTGTGTGTATGTATGTATATTTTATATTACCTTTAATATTTTTTATTAAAAATAACTATATTTTATAGTTAAAAGTGAATATGTTTTGTATAACTCAGTGTTTTACATTAGTGGAATATAGGAAATACAAGTTGTGGTGCCCTGGAAAATTAGAAGTGGAATCTGGTTGATAACAGTTAACAGTCCACCCTCTAGTCCTAATAACTGAAAACATTTGGTTCTGATTTTTATTGTGCATTTAAAACAAAGTATTAAAGTGACATTAAAGTCAAATATTTTTTTCCCTCCCCCCAATGTTAAGTAAAACACTTACCTTAAATGTTGTCTCTTAATCCGATCTTCTTCTTCTTTCCTGTCCTTTTCAGCCTTCTCTCCAGCGCTGCTGCGTGTCTCTCCGATCCAGCACTGACTCCTCTGTCCTTGCTGGCACTTCCTGCCCCACGGTGTCTGCATGCGGGTGCACGCATCCATAGACTTACCTTGCGTCTCTCCTCGTCTCCCGGACGAAATTCCAAACTGCGCATCCGCCCGCCCCAAGATGCTTTGAGGCCGCCTGAGCAGTTTCGGATTTTCGGACGGGAGCGCGCGGCGAAGACAGCGGTAAGTTTAAACCGCTTTTAAAGCGTTTTTTTCTTTTTTTAAAAAACGTTTTGCATATATCTACTGCTTGCGAGCAGTAGATATATGCAAAAATATTGAGGGTTTAGAAACCCTTTAAGATTCCTGATGCACCAGCACCCTTTATAATGCCACTTAATATGACTGTCACCTAGGCATTGGGATGTATTAAATCACATACTGTACATACCTGGTGATCTCTTGTGATCATAGAGCATACCTGAGCCCAGGGAGAAAACCAGTCTGTTTCTGGTTATGACCATTTGTGAGCCAGTCTCTTATGAGAGTGAAGAGAGCCTCTGGGTGTAAGAAGACCTAAAATGTCTGTAATGCAAGAGCATGTGTTCTCAAGTTTTAACATGCATTCAGATGTTAGTGGCATCTCAGTTTACCTATTGTGTGCTAAAGTTAAGTTTTTAGAGGTTTCCCAAGGTGGTCCACTGGTGAATTACTAGTAATTACTGATCACCTTTAAAACCAATTGAGTGCTACTCGCCAAAACTTGCAAAAATAGTGAGCGTGTGAGGTTGGACATAGTCCAAAACAAATCTGTCTGGGATTTTGTGAACATCTAGAAATCTCATACTGCTTCACCATTAACATGGTATCTCCAGCCCTAATGGCCTTATTAGATTTCAGTAAAAATGTAATATTATGAAATGATACAAGATGGCTTCTGTTCCTCTTTATAGCCAACAGATTCACTTTAACATGCATACAGTATGGCAGTGTAAATGGCAAGGAAGGCGTACAAAGTGCAGTAACCCATAAAAAATCAATCATGTAACTATGTATGCTTAAAAGATTTGTTTTAGGTAACAATTGGTTACTATACGAAAGATCATTGTTCTTTGTACTGCTTCACTCAATAGGCATATTTATGTTTACCCCATTATCTTTTTAGATAGATCTACTTACATTAGAGGTGCTAAGAGTAAAAACTTTCTGCTGTAGAGATGTAATATTTCCCTGTAAATACACACCCTCATAACGGTGTATTTAGCATAACTTTGTGCTGACTGAAGATGCTATCTCCTCATTACCCGGGGCTCTTCATTGTGTCCAGACATGAAATTCCATATCTCAGATATAATTACATTCCATTGCTGGGCATATTTAGAAAATCATTTAAAGCAATGGCAGAAACAATCTTCACACCTTTATTTTTATAAGAATGCGATCCATATATTTAAACAATAAAAGGAAAAATAGACGTGTATAAAAATATTACACTTACTGTCAAGTCAGCACTGGAACTATATACGATCAAGAGGTATAAACCACACCAAAGCCTGAAGGTGCATGATGTACTGTCACTGACTGTGTTGTCTTTAACAGGGGTAGGGGAGAAGATCTGAGATCTTTCACAAGTGCTGCTTTGGTTAAAAAGGCTGCCAGGTTGCCGTGCTTATGAGTTTGATGCCTGGGGCATAGGCATGGTACTGAGGCTCCCAATAAGCATAAACTGGTAAAGTGGACCTGAACTCGAGGCGAGAGGATTTGCCATGTCATTAGGAACATTTATAAAAATTCCTTATAACATTGTTTAGAGCACCCTGAAAACGTTAACTTTTGCCTTAAATGCCTCCTGAAAAAAGCATTACACTTCTTTGTATGCAAGTGTTTCAAGGTACTCCTCAACCTATATCCTAATAGCAGAATATCTGCAGTGTGAAGTATAAGGCGCACTGCTGTCTGTGACTGCTAGATTTAGGATATTTGAAGTGATATTTGCTGATATCAATTTTGTGCTGCTCACTGTTATCTTTGTTGGAGGCCCGGACATGGACACAGTGCAGAACTAAGCATGGTAAGTGAGTGAGGAAAAGATCACCTGTAGGCAGACCTCGCGCATTACATACAATTAGCCCTGTGCCCTTTTTGCAGAGCAGTTTCTAGAGTTCAGTTTCTCTTCAAAGTAATCACTCTGTGTTCAGGGTACCTGTGCCGATGGCAATGAAGGTGCACCACTGAATGATCAGTTAATACTAGAATACTAAAGATATCAGGTTTGCATCAAATTTATGAAATAATGTTTAATGGTTAATAACAGGCACTATGTGCTTCATTGGATGTATGTGAGACGTATAATTAGTGCTACATGTGCTACTGACTGGACTCAGAGTTCTTCAGTATTGGCTTGTCCCATCTACTTTCAGGCCCACAATGGTGTAAGCAGACTTAATGCTGTTATCTGCCAAAGCATAACATGAAAATACCATGGAAAATATCTGCACGTAAAGTATCTGATGCAAAAATTACTTCCAATTATGGGAGAATTTAGGGGTTAACCCCTGAGAGATAATGAGTGCTGGAAAGCATCCCCAAAGTGTTCCAAGAAGCAATTTGAAATCTTTGTAGTCATTATGCAATCTGTTTCCAAAGAAAAGGCTATTTTTTCTTCACAGCATATGTACCCAATTGAATTGATGGCCAAGCCACAGACAAGCAGTTGCAGATCTTACATGTCTGTATGAGTAAAATGTGTTCCTTTAATATTTTGTTTTCCTGTATGTGGCCCTTCTACATGGTGAGTTCTTTATGCTGCTGGATTACCCAAAATAAACTAAAGTGCATTTCAGCAACAGGCTTAATTGGCTCAACAGTCTTTATATTATTAATATAGGTTTCATTGTAATTTTCTACCTTTTGCTTGTCTTCTTATGTAATATGTTCAGTTGAAGCTCTTCTGCTTGGTAAGAGACATTTAGGAGTGATTTCCAAAGATTATGTTGCTTGGGATGATTTATGCAACTTTTCCCTTTCTTGGCTAGTAATACTGCCTATTGCAATTTCTAACTTCCAGGAAAGTGTACAAAGCCAAAAGCACATTTAATACAAAAACAATTCAGTCTTTCCTTGCAGTTATAAGTTGAAGTATTCATCTAATAGCTTGATCCCAGACCTTCCTGTTTGCTGTTTATAGGAAGTAGCCAGGAGTCGAGTTGGCCTGTACTCTGTGATATGATATCAATATGTGTAATAGATAGATAGAATGTATTTTTCTTCTTTTCTTTTGGAGAAGTAGTTCAACCAGAGACTGGTTTAATATTCTACGACTGCTACAAGTTGGATTTTACATAATCTGTTCTGTTTGTGAATAGACAAAAAGAAGCCTAATAGATATTATCCATCAAGTGGTTGTTTTGTGCATAGTAAACCATTGGCCTTATTATTTTTTTCCCACATAGTCAGTGAAGGTTACCAAATGGAAGGTAGAATAAGGTAGCAGTGGATTAGTCGCTGTGGGCAAAATGGGCAGTTCTTTTCTGACATTTTGTAATATTACATGTAATGCAATGCGCTATATCAGTTCACCTGTGTCCCTTTGTTACTACACACGTCAGTGATTGTTTATTTATACTGATTTAGTGCCAGCAGCGTGTACGCTGTATGTAACTGGATAAACTGGATTCTAGAGAAAATAGTGTTGTAATGGTGGGATGATCTGTCATATCAGAGATCAGAGGATGACTCCACAGTACTCTTGGGTAGAGCAATAGTCAATACTTCTGATCTGTGTTATAATGTACAGTTAATATTCATACACTTTACCCCTTTATGATCACAATACTCCTTTTTAAGTCCAATTGTAAAATGCCTTTGCAATAACTTGCAGCTGAGAACTAGGAATGCACAACTGTGGTGTGTGTCCAGTTCTCAAACAGACAAATTAGTCATAGATGTATCATCAAGTTAACTGATGCTGCTATACTTGGTTTGGGCTTCTAAGTTTCAAAAAACATCAGTCAAGAAAGACATAAAGAAGCTCTCTATTGAGTATTTTACAGTGTTTATTCAGATTACAAAGAGAGAAGTAGAGTACAATTCCATATGACTGGGAACTACATCCAATATAATTAATAGTAAAAATGAAATTTCCACAAGGAAAAGGTGTTTTTATGGACTTTAGGTACCCAAAGGATGTATCCATATAAGTTTGTATAAAAACTTTCTTTTTTTAAATAAATTCCTTTAAAAACGTTTTGATATACTGTCACAAGTGTCTTACTTAACCACATAATAAACAGAAAAACCCATATTGTTCAGTCAAATTCACCTCTATATACATCATGATACCTTAATAACATATACATTTCATTCTTAAATCGCTGCTTCTTTTGAGAGTTTATCAAATTCATGGGTATCCCACAGTGGTATATGGCGGGTAACAGACTGTCCGTTTCACGACAAACATGGCATCTTCAGTAAAAGGCTAAACTTGTCTACAAAAAATGGCACAGTGTGTAATACAATGAAATTCTCTATATGCATGTTGGGTCACACTTTAATCATTGTTTACACACATTTATATATATATTGGCATACTTTGCATGGCCCCATAAATGCAATGAACTAAGAAGCCCCTGGATGCCGCTTAAACTGGGTGAGAAAGGGAATACACACAGTGAAGGTCAGGAGGCAAAGACCAGCATAACACTCTCAATCTCAGAGTTCTGCTAGAATACAAAGGGTGCAAGACTATACAATAATGGATGAGTCCAAAAATATCCCCCTGGTGGTTAACATTCCCCCCTTTGTTATCACTCCCACTCAATCATTAGCAAATTAATCTTTATGTGGAATGGATTAAATTCCTTTAAAGAACAGTTTAGTTATTCCATCCTCACTTCCACAGGTCCTATAAATGTAAGTAAATATATACTCTAATTTTCTGTAATATTCTTCATCATAATCTTCTTTTATAAACATTGCTTGGTCAGTATCTAATATATAACTAATTCTTTTACATAGGATTTTTTATTGATATTGCTGTACATAGATTTCATTCATAGTCATACATAGACTGTTATACAGTGCTTCCCAGACATGTCCTTAAACATTTTCAATGGCTCACTTACTCTTGGAACTAAAAAAAGCATGTACAATGCTTCCTACAAGCTTGTTTGTACCGTGTTACGTGCTTTTCTGCACACGTGTTAACCTTTCTGTTGTCGGAAAATTTACAGTCCACCCGATGGCCTTTTTCTTAATTATAATATTGATTTCTTCTTCCTCACATTTAGTTCACATCACTTTTATAAAAGGCTTTGTCAATGACCATTTAGAAATGAAAGTCTCACCCTGAATGTTACTTCGAATGGCACCTCTGAACTGATAGACATAACAAGTTTTGAAATACAGTGTGTGGCTTGTTAGAGCAGTCTATGCACTATGTGAGAGTCATAGACTGGAACAACTGACATAGTCTGTCTGTCAGGAAGCAAACACCTGTGTGCCTTTACACTGTTATGTTTAACTTGTAGTTCTTTTCATCAGAGGAAAAATTTCCACTTTCCTGGCGACACACAGGTTCACCCAGTACAGTAAAGCAAGATTCTCTCATTCACAAAACTATTTATGAGCCAGTTCCTCAGAGGAAACTAGAGATGACTGAATGATGTTTCCAGGCCACATACTTATTTAGTGGTTTTCTAGTAGAGAGGCCTATCTAAAGCAAAGTCTGCAATAAAAATGTAGCTCAAATTGTTTCATTACAGCTATAATGACCACATATTGGCCAGATGCTGATAGCGGTAAGATAGAATGATAAATACTCCAAGGGAGAGGATCTGTGTTATTGGTATAGTTTGCTCTTTTAGCTTTATTTGCATGCTAATTTCTTATTAAGGTGTGTCCATAAATGAATTTAGGCCACACATTACATGAGATGTCCTCCTTTGTGAAGAGGAGAGAGGGAAAAGCACCAATCTTGCACCTCTGTCATCATTGGCTGAGTATATTGGTGTTTTCTGGAGCTCTCAATATTTGTTCAAGGATGACCAGATATCTTGCCTAGTTGGGAAGGAATCACCTAACCTATAAGTAACCTATTACTACAATGTTGCAGTTATAGAGGAAAGAATGCAATTTCCAGTATTTACACATATGTATGTTATATTAGTGTAGGCCTTTATTCCTACCGCTACATTGTTCAGATGTGCCAGGAAGTGTAGCTGCTCTGTTACAGTCCCTGGCTGCAGAAGGGGAGTAATAAGTGATTCTGACTTGTACTAACTTCATACAGTTTAATATTGGAAGAGTCCTCTGTAGTAAAAATGCAAGTCGTAAGGTCCAACACTTTCATATAACTGTCTCAGTTGGGGCTTCCAATAACTACTGATCCATTTTCAGCTATTATTTTCCTACGTTAGGGTAGGAAATTATATTAAACACTGGACTGATTGCTTGTGATTACACATCATCTTTTAGTATACACAAAAGCATGTACACAAAAGCATATTTTAAAACGTTAGTGGATACACAGTAGCTTTCTATGCTGCAAGCATAAACAGTGATTTTTCTCTGACAGGTTTACTTTTAGAGCTTGTTCACACCATGTCCAGACCAGATCTGAATGTGTTTCTGCATATGCATTGCAGTGTTTTTTGATAAATGTTTTATGTTTTTTTAACTTAAAATTAGCTTTCAGGTGCGTTCCAAAGCATTTGCATGCGTTTTGGTGCGTTCCAGAGAAAATAGGGCATGCAGCATTTTTCCCCCCTGCACCGGAACTGACTGCACTGGTGTGAACAGAGCCCAGAAATACCATAGGAATACATTGGGATGTATTTCAGGTGCGGCCAAAAAAATGCTCTAGTCCGGAGATGGTGTGAACAAGCCTTTAAGAGCAACCACATTATAGCATGGTCCATAGGTTTCAATGTAAAGGGCTAATCCTTGATAAACCACGTGCACAACACTGAGAAAAGAAGCAAAGTTGGCACAATGCTTCTATTTTTTGTTCCCTGTTTGTAAAGTATGTTATGATGTTTCCATCAGAGTTTACAGTATGTTGTAACAAGTGCGCACAGCAGGGATAAATTGGGTAAAATGTGTTTGCTTAGTGGGAGCATAAGGACTACATACAGTGGCTTGCAAAATTATTCATTCCCCTTTTGGCATTTTTCCTATTTTGTTGCATTGCCACATTGAATTAAAATGGATTTTTATTTGGATTACATGTAGTGAACATACATAATATAGTCCAAAATGGTGAAGTGAAGGAAATGTTTTAAAAAATTATATGAAAATAAAAAACAAAAGCGTTGCGTGCATATGTACTCACCTTTGCTATGAAGCCCCTACATAAGATCTGGTGAAACCAATTACCTTCAGAAGTAAATAATTAGTTAAGTAAAGACCTGTGTGTAATGATCTCAGTATATATGCACCTGTTCTGAAAGGCCCCAGAGTCTGCAACACCACTGAGCAAGTGGCACCATGAAAACCAAGGAACTCCAAACAGGTCAGGTACAAGGTTGTGGAGAAGTACAGATCAGGGTTGGGTTATAAAAGAACATCGAACGGAGCACCATTAAATCAATTAAAAAATGGAAATAATATGGCACCACAGCAAACCTGCCAAGAGAGGGCCACCCAGCAAAACGCGCAGACCAGGCAAGGAGGGCATTAATCGGAGAGGCAACAAAGAGACCAAAGATAACCCTGAGGAAGCTGCAAAGCTACACAGCGGGGATTGGAGTCACTGTCCACAGGACCACTTTAAGCTGTGCACTCCACAGAGCTAGGCTTTATGGAAGAGTGGCCAGAAAAATTGCATACAGAAAAAAATGAGCAAACCTTTGATGTTTGCCAAAAGGCATGTGGGAGACTCCCCAAACATATGGAAGAAGGCATTCTGGTCAGATGAGACTAAAATTTAGCTTTTTGGCCTTCAAGGAAAATGCTATGTCTGGTGCAAACCCAAGACCTCTCCTCACACCGAGAACACCATCCCCACAGTGAAACATGGTGGTGGCAGCATCATGCTGTGGGAACGTTTTTCATTGGCAGGGACTGGCAAACTGGTCAGAATTCAAGTAATGATGGATGGTGCTAAATACAGAGAAATTCTTAAGGTAAACCTGTTTCAGTCTGCCAGAGATTTGAGACTGGGATGGAGGTTTACCTTCCAGCAGGGCAATGACACTAAGCAGCAACACTCGAGAGCTTTAAGGGAAAACATTTAAATGTCTTGGAATGGCCTAGTCAAAGCACATACCTTAATCCAATTGAGAATCTGTGGCATGACTTAAAAATTGCTGTGCACCAGAGAAACCCATTCAACTTGACGGAGCTGGAGCAGTTAAAGAATGGGCAAACATCACAGTGGCTAGATGTCCCAAGCTTATAGAGACAAACCCCAAGAGACTTGTACAACAGGTGGCTCTACAAAGTATTGACTTGGGAGGTAAATAGTTATGCACGCTCAAGTTTTATTGGGGTTTTTATGTCTTATTTCTTGTTTGTATCACAATACAAAATATTTCCCATCTTCAAAGTGGTAGGCATGCTGTTTAAATCAAATAATGCAAACCCCCCAAAAATCTATTTTAATTCCAGGTGGTGATGCAACAAAATATGAAAAAATGCCAAGGAGTGAATACTTTTGCATCCACTGTAAAAACTGAATGTTCTTGCACAACAAAAATAACAACCTCTTAACCACTGTGCTACCTGTGGCCACCAGAAACTCTTCCTGCTGCATCCTCTCCTCTATAGTTGAGAGAGATAGGCACTGTGTTAAGCTAATCAATATTCACAGCACGCCAGAGTCTGCCTCCCAGTTAGAGAGTAGACCCAGGCATATTGAGAAGTCTTTGGTAGCTATGGAAAATGAACAAATGCAGGGGAACATGTAAGGCCAAGACCACCCCAAAATGGAATTTTATAGATCCGGCATGACTAAAGACTTTGCTGGCAATGTTATTTGCGATCACAAGGAATTTCTATGTATGTTGTCAAATGTGTCGAATGTTTAAATTGTGTTTTTCTGTTTTCTACCATTGAAGGTAGTTTTTCCTGTTTTACATGTAGCGATCGTTACCTCAGTTATAGTGTACACAGCAGTAATGGTAGGAAATGCATTATTTTTATGGTAGTCCATGAGTTATGATACAGTTATAATAGATCAACATATGCTTAGCACATTTGCATTGAAAAGCTGTAAATATGTGGGGAGTCCAAGGCCAACAATATTTTGGCACAGTTTTTTTTTTCATGGTGCAGCTTTCTGTTCTTTGTCTCATTCTCTTGGGATTCCAGTAAAAGGCTGAGACTTTTGGATTTATGCCCCATGGAAAACAGATATATTTGACAAAAGGCAGCTGGACTCCAGAACTGGAATCATTCCAGCAGTGAGACAATGCATTAGAATGCTACCTGTGTGCAGCTGGATGCTGAAATCCATTTACATTACAGCTACAAGATAAGTAGAAAAATGTCACCAGCACACCATAAGTTGAAAAAGCAAAATATTGTATTGCCAATAGCTGTATCTCATTTGCCGTGAGATGAGATACAGCTATTGGCAATAAAATATTTTGCTTTATCTCATCTCACTGCCAATGAGATACAGCTATTGGCAATAAAATATTTTGCTTTTTCAACTTATGGTGTGCTGGTGAAATGTTTCTATTGTTCATGTGTGGGGGTGCCATCCGCAGTCATTTCAAGCACCCATCTTCATCAAGTGGGAATCCCGGTAAGGAGTGCGGTATGGTTCCTGTTTCTGTAGCTACAAGATAAGGTCACACAAAAAGAAATGTTGCAAGTTCTTAGTTGAGGTTTTATAAACTTGAGGTTTATTCCTCCAAAAGATGAAATAGATATACAGTATATAAAATAACTAATATATTTTAACATTGAAGGGATACTTCAGTCAAAATTAAAGAATAGGCCTTTGGTTTTAATCCAAGGATAGCTACACAGTTTCAGTGCACCCAGCTCCCATTTCTCAATAATCTGGCAATTTGGGAACCCCTTCCACTTACCTTTTTGTATTGCATTTTAGGATACCCCTTCTGTAGGTTCAGTCAAACTACTTCCCCTCACCCACAAATCAAATTCAATTTTGCCTATGTTGTCATTTACCCTGTTCACACCTGAGCAGCCAAAAAACATCGGCAGGAAAAAGCCAAATGCAGAAAAAAGTACATTAACTTCTTTTTGCAATTTTGCAGCTCATTTTCTCCCCATATAATTTAATGGAAACGCCAGGAAACACACGACAGAAGCATGTTGCACATTTTCGTGCATGTTTTTGCGTGTTTGTACGTGCGTTCGTCCAATGATCGCAATGTCTCAAACTACAAGTCAAAACGCACATCTTCATGTGCAAAAAGAGCATAAATGTGCAAAAAAAAAAGCTACCTAAACCCGGGTGTGCTAAAGCGCAAAAACGAATACGCCTTGGTGTGAATGAGGCTGTAGTGTTTATTCCAGAATGTCTTTCTTTCTCTTCCTAGATGTATCCTATGAATGTTAAAAGTTCATGATCTATACTAGGAATGTCCCAATACCCCTTTTTCAGGACCAAGTACAAGTAAAAGTACTTCCCCTCATGTACTTGACGATACCAATTATGGTTATTATTTTTTTAAAGGCACAGGTGGCTTTAAATGATCCATAGTACAACTACATGTTATGTACTATGGATCATAATTTAACCTATTCATATTAGCAGGGGTGAATTGTAAATCTATTGATGTAATGTAGTGGAGGTGTGTGCTGTTTATATGTACTACATATACATTACACACGTCCAGTACACCAAAGCAATAGATTTACAGCCAGCCCCGTCCCAGCTTCCCTCACTCACAGTTTCACTCCTATCCCTGTTGCCTCACGCAGTGCCTCTCCTAGTCGGCGCTGGGCAGGATCGCTGCATCGCGTCTCGGTGCTCAGATTGTGGGAGGTGCTCACAATTCTGCCCTGCTAACATGAATAGGTTAAATCATGATCCATAGTACATATACAGTATACATGTCCCGTACACTGCGGTAATAGAGTTACAATTATCCGCTGCTAACATGAATAGGTTAGATGATCCGTAGTACATAACATGTAGTTGTACTATATATCCTTTAACACGTTGGTTCTCAACTGGTGGGTCGTGACCCAAAAGTGGGTCGCAACTCCATGTTCAGTGGGTCACCGCATGCCTTCCACTTTTCTAGGCGAGAGGCTCCTCACCCTCCCCTTAGCGCAGCACTGTCAGTTCTCATGCCAAGCAGCCATTCAAAATATGCTGCCGAGTCTCCGCTTTAGGTGGGGTGGGATGGGGGTATGGACGCGAGGGAGCTCCATCCATGCATTGCTTACAGCTCCCTTATCGTGTCAAGTATAGGTGCCTGGACTGGAGCGACGTCACATTATGGCCCCCGTCACGTCTACAGGGCGCGCAAGGGAGTTGTACAAGCAATACACATATGGATGGAGCTCTGTCACAGCACAGCAGCCCACACTGGACCCCAGGCTGATGATTCACTCCAGTTCTCGTAAGGTAGGGAGACTGGGTGGATCTTAAAAAAAAGAAGAAAAATGTAATCATATAGGAGAGTGGGTCTGTGGTTGTGTGTGTCTGGCAGTGTTTTTGAGGGCCCCTTCACACTAGTACAGTGTGTTAATCGCACAGTTCTGTGCGATAAACGCACTGTGCTACGCAATGCCTGCACCGGAACGCACGGTACCGCAATGTGACTGCGACTTGGGTCATGACTTAATGGCTAAGGACAAATGTGGGTCCTGAGGTTACGCAGGTTGAGAACCACTGCTTTAACCTATTCATGTTAGCACGGGATCATTGTAAATCTATTACTGCAGTGTACGGGACATGTGTACAGATAGAATGCACTGCAGCAATAGATATACAATTCTGCACTGCTAACATGAATGGGTTAAATGATCATAGTACAACTACATATTATGTACTACGGATCATTTAACCCATTCATATTAGCAGGGGATAATTGTAAATCTATTGTTGCGGTGCATTCTATATGTAGTATATAGTACATGTACATATAGAGTGCACTGCAACAATAGATTTACAATTATCCTCTGCTAACATGAATGGGTTAAATGATCCATAGTACAGGGCTACATATGGATCATTTAATCCATTCATGTTAGCAGATGATAATTGTAAATCTATTGTGTCCAGTCACTGGCGGAACTACCAGGGTTGCAGCAGTCGCAATTGCGACCGGGCCCTGACGTTCCGCCACTTGGGGGAGGCCCTCTTCTTCCTCGCTGCCCTCCCCCCCAAGTGGGGGAACGTGATAGTGCCGCTCCTTCCCTGCCGCACAGCCACCCGCAGCATGTACGGGCAGCTGTGCGGCAGGGGTGGGAGAGGCTGTCAATATACTCGCGAAAATGCCCCGATACTAAACGCAGATACCGGTGTTCTGTTGAACGCCAATGTAGTCCAATTTGCCGACCACAGCATCTGCGCTTGCGCACAGGCCAATATTATCGAGGAATCCGGGATTTATTTACAAAGTCTTTCGTTTAAATTGATAATTGTGACCGGTAATAATATGCCACCCATCATTTACTGCCATGTATGGTATATTATTAACAGTCACAATTAACCATTACAAACGAATACTTTGTAAATAAATGCCGGTTTCCTTGTTAATCCCGTCGGTACGTAAGCGCAGATACTGGGTCAACGTTCTCAACGGAACACTGCACTAAAATTTTAAACAAGCGGCTGCCCGAGATCCCGCGCTTGCTGGGGACCTCGGCAGTCTTCATGTTAACCATGCGGTGCCATGACGACATAAATCACTGTGCCGGAGAGCAGAGACGAGTCAACGCTGGTCCGGTGGGAGGAGCTCCAGGTGGGGTCCTAATTTAGCTGGCCCAGAGGTGCCGGCCAGCTAAATTAGGACTCCACCTGGAACTCCTCCCGCTGGACCAGACTGACTCGCCGCTGCTCTCCAGCATTGAAGGACATCGTCGGCGAAGAGGAGCATCGCGTCACTGCTGCTCCGGTGGGCGGCGCTCTGAGTGGGAGCCTCTGAGCAGTCGCCGGCCACCTACATTAGGACCCCATCTGTAGCTCCGCCCACAGCAGTGATGTGATGCTCCTACGCTCAGCCTGCCCAGAGGACCCCACCACGGAAGGTAAAGTTTAAAAATAAAAACAAGTACTTGTCAAAATGCCCTGTATCAGGCCCGATTCCTATGCTAACATCGGTATCGGGACATCCCTAATCTATACTGTAGCTTTTCTTACTACTCCTTTTCCATATTCCTTGGTATGTCAGTGAGCAACTTGTATGACAGGTTCTCTTTAATGACATCTATTCATGTGCTGTCTTTTGTAGTGTTTATGGCAGAATATTACCAAGTTTTATTGTTATAGGTGAACAAACAGGAGGATATTTTGCCCATAACAACCAAATTAGTGGATTTTATTTACTGTGCTACATTGGAAAAATGTCAGCTGAAATCTTACTGGGTACCATGGGTATCACATCTCCTTTTATTTTTAAGTTAATGTCAATCATATGTTAATAGGATTTTCAGGAACCTCACAACTAGGACTCCCCAATGTTATTTATGTGTTATTATCTGAAATAACGTTCTTATCTGAAATAACGTTCTGTAGAATATAGAACTATCGGCTAAGTGTTTTTCCCCATAGTTCTCTTTAGGGTCATGGGAGGACATATACTAACCTCCTCCTGTGACCCAAAGCTCAGTATATAGTGCGCTATTGCCTGTGATATGCTGAGAGTGCCACAGCCAGGAAAGATCCCGACAATACTGCCGAGATCCACCCAGCTGCATGAGTGACAGCTTGCTCTGCCTATCTAAAGGCAGAGCCAGCTGTGCCCACCCCTTCCCCTGTCCGTTGCTCCACTCAGCACTGGAGGATCGGGGAGGGTGGAATCCCTGAGGGGAGACGTGACTGACAGTCACCGCTCTCTGCAGGGAGATGATCGGAAAGTGAGTGGATTGGCTGCATGTTTCTGCTCATGTCCCGATCAATAGAGCCGACGTGTGAAAGAGCTTCTTTGTCACAGGTCGGCTCTAACTATGAGGATGAGTGGAAATCACTCCTCATAGTTCTCCTTTAGAGTATGACTCCAGTCAACAAGTGTAATAAGTGAACTGTGCTTCAGAAATTCAACCTTTAATCTGAGTTTCATATACTATACCTTGCAGACACATTCCCCAGGAAGGGGATATCTTCTTTGTAAGAGGATTCTAAAGACATTGATTGGTAGATAGGTCTGTGAAGAAGTTGTTATATGCAATGGCCAGTCATGGGTGTGCGGATGGGGAGAAGGTGATAAAAGTGTCTGCAGGCAGTTGCTTTATTGTGTGAAAAGGTATATCCTTAGCAGCAAGAAGCCCCATCTTCTAACAAGCTTGGGAATCAACATGTGCTAAGTGTTCCCCTGGGCATTTTCATGTGATCTGACAAGGCAGTTAAAGCAAGAAGCACATGTTACTAAGATAACAGCTAGTTTGGTGGGGTACTTTAGCATGCTCTGCTCCTGCTGAGTAAATAGGCATTTGATGATGAAGGAATGTTCCCTGCTGTACTTCCGCCCTGCTGTTGCCATTAAAGAATGTGTGTGAATGTAAAGGTTGGACCACTGAAAAGGCGAGGCAGATATGTGAGAGGTGTGGGCCTGCATGATCTTTAACAGCCTGGTACTAAGAAGGCAGCTAGCCATTTTACACTTGAGGTGGGTTACATCTGTAAGAGAAGTCCTCCTCCGAAGGAGTGACAGCTTGGGTCATAAGAGGGGACTAGGAAGAAGTTTCTTTCAGAGCAAAAAGAGGCCCTAAATGGTTGGAGAGATACAGAGGTGGTGAAACCCTGTTACTTACATAAAAAACAGTTGAAGGGGCAGGCAAAAAGGACCTTGGGATTTTTCACTTGTCACATGATTTTGCATTGTGCAACCTACCACCATGGGTTCAAAGACAAGGTGCTAAATGCTTTTACAGCTTTAGATTTAGGGCTATTCAAAAGAAAAGGATTCTAGTAGTTGCAGGGAATTGTGGTGTGAGGCAGCCAAGTATTGAATATGAAAGCCGTAATAAAAATTAAGAGCAGCAGGTAGACGACTCAACCAACTCAGTTGGAATGCACATGTTGCATGGTTGACTGTCACACGTTTCCAAACCACTTGCTGAAAAGTATTCACCATGGCCATACTTTTATTTAAATGGTTTAATTTTTGGGGAAGAGTGACAAGGGCAGCCTTTGTGTCAAATGATACTTGTGATTTCAGGAAAAGCCCTGACACAGGCCATCATTTCCATATGTGGATTTCCAGTGTTAAAAAAAAGCTTGAGGAGCATATAGAATGATGGTACAGGTCGGCAAACTGGTGGATCAGAAATGGCATAGTGCATCTGCTAATGTGCAGAACTGCACTGGCATGTGTGGTATCCATCATTTATTCTCACATTGGTTGGCAAAGTCACCCGAGGATTATAGATCTCAATCCTTCAGTACCATGTAAGCGCACCTTTTAATTGACACTAAACTCAGGAGTTAAATCTTAAAAATGCATTCATGTACCTTAACTTTTAACAACACTGTCCCTTATTTGTGTATCACGCAGCTGTAGGTCCTCAAATCATCTCTGAATTCGTGCTGACATTGTCCTACCTTCTGGAGGGCGGCTCCTTTTTTTCCACATGGTCCCTGTGTATGTGTTGTAAAGTAGACTCCACTTAATGCTCGCTCCTGTGATGGACTACATTCTCATGTTTAATTTAATAATTTCCATTAAGATTATAGTATATCACAGGAGCGACCTTGGAATTGTTATTTTATAACACACACAGGGACCATGGGGAACAAAAGTAGCCACCCTCAAGGAGGAAGGACAGAGTCAGGACAAATTTACAGAAAATTTGAGTGATGACACATAAGCTACATTTTTTATTACTAGGTACTTGAATGCATTTTTAAGATTTAACTCCTGAGTTTAGTGTCACTTAACATTTACAGGGTTATACACAAAAGCACAAAAGGGTGAAGAGTTTGGAGAAGTGAACAATCTAGGCCAAAATAGCTCATTTGAATTCAGCTCACCTTCCAGTTCAGCTATGTTGTCCTAAATTGTTCACTTTTCCTGCCTTCTCCCAACTCTTCACCCTTTAGTGAAATACCCTGCCAGTGTACCCATTGTCCACTGCACTGAATCTATTTGAACTGAAACTAGGTTTTAGGTGATATCAGCAAAAGGCGACCCTTCCTGCTACACAAACTTTATACTGCTGTAAAGGTAAGTATAATTTAAAGTGCAGTTGAAGCCAAAACTTGTTTTTTTAGTTTTGGATAGAGTGGAGAGGGATTGCTGTCTATATCCCGGGTAGGGAGATTAACCCTCTCTATTTGTCCTTGTGACCATTATCACTTAAAGAGAAAGAAAATCCCATATTTGGGGTTATCACAAGAAAAGCAGTTGATAGGCTAGTCTCCCTATAGGAAGATTTCCCATCTAGAGGCAGAGCCAGCTGTACCCGCCCCCTCCCCCGTCCGTTCCGCCAGTCAGCGCTGGTGGATCGGAGGGGGGAATCCATCCCCTCCCCTGTCACGGCAGAGAGCCGTGACAGGATCGAAAAGTGAGCGAACACCGGCATGTGTTCAATCACCTCCCGATCTACTAAGCTGACCTGTGACAGTCTCATTGTCACAGGTCGGCTAGAACTATGAGGTGAGTGAAAAGCACTCACCTCATAGTTCTCCTTTAAATATAGATTTTTTTCTGGTTTACCCAGCTCCCTGTTGCAGCTATTAGACAGAAAATCCCCACAATAGGACAAAGAGGAAAACAATTCTGAGAGGTTATAACGGTCCTTACTCTATCCAATGCTCTAAAAATATAGCAAAAATAATAGTTTTAGTAGTAGGTCTTCTTTAAGCATGGTCATTGTAGATTAGTTAATTGTTTGCTGGAAGAAAACAAACATACAGTAGAAATAAGCACATGTGATAAATATAGTGCATAATCCACGTGCCTTTTATTATTATTTATATGAATTAGTATATAATGAGGCATATGAACATGTATGGTTGAACCAGGAAGTGATTAACCTGATTGTTGCACAAGTTTATACAAGGCTTTAGTCTTGCCTAGTTAGTTGTGTAGTCAGCTTACACTGAGTAACAATTCGTACACAGGAATGCACTACACATGACACACAATAAAGGAAGTCTTGCTATAGTTTTGCGATCAGAGCCAAGAAAGTATTTAAAGCATGTTCTGTCTGTGAGCAGTCCTAATTACTGTAATAGAGACATTGCTCAGGGGAGGCTTCATAATGAAGATTTCTTATGTCAGGGCTCTAGATGTTTTTAACATTAGCTGTTTCTGAGCTTTCTGCCAATCATACCTTTCCCTGGACGGGGATACAAGACTGAATACAAAGTGATTGTCATCTGGCTGATTAAAACATTTAAGTGTGTTTGATAGTCTGTAAGATCCATATTGTGGACACCTGTTGTTGATGTCTGACATTGCTGCTTGGGGAAAACATTCTGGTGTTCCCAGACTCTCCTGTTACCCAATTTTCTTTAAAACCTGGAGTAACTAAAATTATGGTTTAGTGCAAAGTATTTAAATTCTAAAAAATAGGAAAAGGCATTTTGAAACTTGCAATCACAACCTATAGGCTGCCAGTGCATTTCATCAAGTGAGCTCTGAACTCAGATAGAAGGTGCCATTTGCTAAATGAAGGTATTGTGTTTGAGATCAAAGGCAGTTTTGACTTTTCACGTGATGGGCAGGTTCTCTTGCTAGGATCCATGCTGTCTCTCACATGCAGAAAGCTTAAAAATTGTTAGTGTATCACATTCATCACAGTCATCAATCTGATTCAAACCTACCTTGGATGTTTGTGATTGTTGGTACAGGAAGCAGAAAGAGGAAGTCACAGACAGGAAACACCATCCCACTTGAACATTGGAGGAGCCATATGTGCTGATGATGCTGAGCATTATTAAAGGAGAACTATGAGGTGAGTGAAAATCACTCAGTCTCATAGTTCTTGCCGACCTGTGACAATGAAACTGTCACAGGTCGGCTCAATAGATTGGGAAGTGAGCAAACGCATACCGTCGCTCGCTCACTTCTCGATCCTGTCCCTGCAGAGAGTCGTGACTGTCACTCACGGCTCCCTACAGGGATTCCCCCTCCCCTGTCCGATCCTCCAGCGCTGACTGGCGGAACGGGCGGGGGAGGGGTTGGTACAGCTGGCTCTGCCTCTAGATAGGCATAGCCAGCTGTCAATCATGCAGCTGGGTGGATCCCGACAGTAATGTCGGGATCCATCCCGGCTGCGGCGTCTCAGTATAGCGTGAGCTGTAGCTCACGCTATACTGAGCTTTGGGTGAAGGGAGGACCCTAGTTTGTGTCCTCCCGTTACCCTTAGGAGAACTATGGGACCCTTGGCCCCATAGTTCTCCTTTAAAGTGTATCTAAAGCCCAAAATTTTATTTTTTTCCTTTTGGGTAGAGAGGGGAAAGGTTTTTTCAAGTATGGAGTTAGATTCAAATTTCTGTTTATCACACTTATTTGTGATTTTCTATACATAATGTCCTCGATTTAAATATGAAATATAACAATAAGCAGAGTAAAGTCCTCTGTGCCATTCTTTGTGGATCTAATGTGGAGCTGCTCTGGGGGTGCCTTAGGATCGCTGGATAGGACGTGTTATATATTTTAATGTGTATAATCTACTGAACATTAATTGGCCACATGTGCTAAATGTTGGCATCAGTGTAACTAAAACACTTCTTAACGATAACATTACATTTTCCTTAATCAAAACAATGAAAGACAAACAAGCTAAATGGTGTCACCTTTCTATAAACATTCGGGGAAATGCGTCTGTTTTGAAATATTGTATTTTACCTAATTTATCTAATCTACCTTTATTGTTAAAATAAACATGTATCCGCTTTCTTCATATATGGTTTAGAGAATTTATCCAAAAAAGTAGATAATTCTACTATATGTTTTACAATTTATGTAACAGACCTTTAGCAATAGAAGCCTTAATGTTCTACACATCGAGGGGTAAAATTGGGCTCTTATGGCAAGATAAAGACTGGGTGAACTACTAAGAACTAGCAAGTGTTTGTAACGTATTGGCCAGCTAACTTTTCACAGCTCAGCTATGGGCTAATTATTTACTAAAACCTTTTTTTATTACTTAAGGTCCCCACGCACCTTACGATAATCGTACGATAATCGCAGGAAATCCCGCGATCGTACGATTATCGTAAGGTGTGTGGAAGCCGTGTGACCTCTAATACTGTAAGGTCGCATGACTTTGAACTTACGGACATGTTCGAAAACCCGCCGAGCATCGTACGACGTTCGGCGGGTTTGTGGCATGTCCGTACGATAACAGCCGCACACTGCCGCACACTAGCAAGCGCACACTGCCCGTTTGGCATTGCGGTCATCGGAAGCCCGCCCCTCAGGGGGCGTGGCTTGCGATAATTGCAAGTATGATCTGCCTATGCAAGATAGGCAGATTGTACGTTTTTTTTAAGTACCTTACAACCATTGCAAGACAAAAGTCTTGCGATGGGTGTAAGGTGTGTGCCCAGCCCTACAATCAAAGATGAGCAGAGTAATTTTGCCAAAATTGATTTGGCAACCAAACTACCCATTTTGCCCTTGCCGAAATTTTGTGGAAATTAGTCTCAACTTTCAGCATGTTTACTGTTAAAGCGAAGTTTGCTTGCACAACAAAATCAAAAGGCTTTATTTTTGTAACAAAGCTATGTGATCTCCATCTTTGCACTGACATAGTGATGAATGGCATTGTTGGTAAACAAGGCCACGTCATTGAAACACAAATTTGGGTATTTATTCCAGCTTTATTTAAAAATATACACTATTATTTTTAATGCATTTATAACTGCCTTAAAATGAACTTATCACCTGGGTTTCAGCTGAACTCTATAAAGAAACACCAGTTATGTAGTCATCAAAAATAATCATCAGATGTATTAAATGCAAAAGGTCAGTGCTGCTCAAGGTCGGGGCACATTCATTCGCCTGACAGGTGCTGCCCTGCCCGCATCTGGTCAGCAGCAACAAAGGAAAGGATAGCAGCACTCCTAATATAAATATGCAGCTTCATCTTTATTGTAATCAATTAGACATTCCAGAGATGCATCAAAAGAGCTTACCTTGCTCGTTTCACATAGCCATGCACTTAATCATTGCTAAGCGCATGTTTTTGTGAAATATGTAAGAAAAGCTCTCTTGATGCCCTTGTGGAATGCTTAATTAATTACAATAAAGAAGAAGCCGCATATTTTTATTAGGAGTGCTTTCTATCTTTTCCTTTGTTGATGTGTTAAATGCAACAACATCGGTGTAAGTACATGGATTTGTCCTCATATTAGCCCTATCCGATTTACTGAAGAGCATCATTAAGACTGGAAGATAAAGGGCCAGCGCCAAGAACCAGTCAGGACAACATGCTGCCAGGAGCAGTGAGCAGATGGGTGACTGATCAGTGTGCGGCAACATCATTTGTTTCTGGCGGTGTACAGTGACTAGTGTTTTTGATCAAATTTTGCTGCATTGAAATTCAAAGATCTGGCTGTGCTGTGCAGCAGGAGTAACTAACATGGGTGGCTGCACAGAGTTACCAATTCTTTGGCTTTTAAAATATTTCCTATATATGAGTTTCTACTTTGCATTTGGCTCTTTACCTGAAGTTCAGTTTTAAGAAACTGTTGACAGAGATCTTTAAAGTGTTGGTGGTCAAAACATAAGATTATTAAAAGCAGCTGTTTTGAGTTTGTCAGTCTACTGAAAGGTAACGCGTGATAAGTCAGTGATGTCTGCAGCTCCTGTAATTTTTGTATGCGAAATACTGAATTAGCTCACAAAATGGTTCCTTTCACTGAGCATAGGAGGCAAATACAGATTTGAGGCATCAGGAAATAACAGATGTGTTGGATGTGTGCTTTTCTTTAGGGAAGATTAAACCTGAAATCATTATTTTCTTTGAGTTGTATTAATTTTGTTAGGCTGATTTTTGACTGACATGGGCTCCTAAGCAAGATCCTCTTACTCCTCCATACTGTGCACAGTGTTTATATAAAGGAGACTCAACCTTAGCATTGGCAAATGATCAGGAATCACAGATGTTACAGTGAATTTCAAATGTTAGTGTTTTGATTTCCTTCCAGCATGTTTCCTCTCTCTGCTTTAAGCTGTAAACAGGTAGTGAGCTCATGTAAAAATACTCCCGGAATAGCTAAAATAATCATTACCTCCTCTTTCACCAATGTTTTTTTTTCTAGGAACTGTAGTAAGCTGTATTTCTAAACATGCCTGTAACCTGTTATACAGATTTATTTTGACATCCTTCTATTGTTCTGTAGGGGTGATTTATCCTTTTTTATTAAATGTTACCTTTAGACATTTCAGGCACAATCCTACACTTAAAGATCTGGAATAAGCCAAATGTGCATTTAGGATCTGGGAGGTGGGAAGAGTGAGCCAACTTAGACAAGCCTGGTTCAGACTTGTCTATTGGAGAAAACAATCATGATCAGCCTGGAAAATCCAATTGAATCAATCAGGGTTGTGTGACGTTAAGGATTGCTTATGGACTTATGATCACTTCCTCATGTGACCGTAAACAGCCAGATTATAACTGTATACATCGATATCTTCAGCTACAGACTGTGACAAAGATTAATCTAGATGGCTAAGCATAATAAACATAGGCAAACAATGGCAGACACAGACTGTTGAGGAACTGATCTGTGGTACATCAGGCCACACCTGCCTCAGTACGCCGATTAGCTTATGGAAAAATAGACATCTGAAAGTCAGTGGGGTTTTCAAAGATGAGTATAGTTGCTGAAGTGATGAATAGAATTGAATCAACCCAGAAAAACCCAAGTTGCAGCTTCTTGACTTTACAAAGAGCAAGTTTTATTGTAAAGATGCCATCACTGATTTATCATGTTTGAATTGTGTATGGATAACAGTGAAGTTTTGAAATGTGTTATGTTCTATTCCTGCAGTGAGGAAAGCTATAATGTCACAGACTATTCCATGCTGGATCAGCTTCATGTTGAGCAGTGTGACAATGAAGAGCCGCCATCTCCACTGAAGAACAGCACTCCTATCCTGTACTCGAGACAGTGCTCAGCCAGCCATCTGTTTACACTCACCATTCACAGCAATCATGCAGCAGAGAAGGTGGAGATGCTGCTGGGAGCTGAGACTCTGTAAGTAAATTCATCAATCTTAAATAAAGTGAATACTCCAGTCTAACATGAATAATTTGGATTTTAACTTGGGTTTGCAAAGTTTTTAAACTGGTCTTAATGTCAGCACCAATTCCAGGCTCTCAGTTACATAGTTACATATAGTTATATAGTATTTGAGGTTGAATAAAGACACTGGTCCATCAAGTTCAACCCATTGCGTGTATGCACGTGACTTTGGATGTGTATGCGTGTGTATGAGTCCCCGCGTGCTCTTGTTCCTAACAGTACCTGTACCCCTGAAAGTTACGGTCTCTGAGGAAATCGTCCAATTGCTTTTTGAAAGATTCAATATTTGCAACTGAAATCACTTTCTGTGGCAGTGAGTTCCAAACCCTAACTGCTCGAACTGTGAAGAAGCCCCTTCGACCCTTGTGCTGAAATCTTTTCTCCACCAGTTTTAGGTGGTGGCCTCTAGTCTTTGTTATGGAGTTTGCCGTAAAAGGTTTATTGCTGATGTTACTTTCCCCATTGAACATCTTGTACATCAAAATCATGTCTCCCCTTAATCTCCTCACTTCCAGCGTGAACATGTTTAAATTTAGTAACCTTGCCTCATAGCTTTGGTCCTCCATCCCCTTGATTTAGTTTGGTTGCCCTCCTCTGGACTCTTTCCAGCTCAAGGACATCCTTTCTGTGGATTGGTGAACAAAACTGGACCGCATACTCCAGATGAGGTCGAACTAGCTATTTATAAAGTGGTAAAATTATAGATTTGTCTCTACAGTGCATTCCCTTTTTAATACAAGCCAGAACTCTGCTCGCTTTGTTTACTGCAGCCTGACATTGCAAGATATTATTCAATATGTGGTCTACTATGACCCCCAGATCTTTTTCCATTTCTGACTTCCCTTTCTGACTTCCCTAGAGGATTACCCATTAATGTGTATTCCGTTTGCCCATTTTTAAAACTCATTGTAAGTAAATCCTCGACTTAGATGTTGGAGCAGCTTGCAGCAACCCTGCTGTCCCACTCTTTAATCGGAGTGCCATTACTGGCAGCACAAGTGATTTGACTGGACACAGAGGGCAAAGCATTGTTATAAAGTCAAGGATGTTGAGGGCACAGTTCAGCATGGATAGAGGTATTTGTTAGATTAGCCCGACAGCTAAACAAAAAAATTATACCACGCCTAACAAAATGCCTGTACTTTACAGTGTCTTCATCATATGAATGGATCTTGTGGCCGGTGACAATGGTGTTTCGTTTGCTTCAGAATTGTTAAAGAAAGGAGCTGAAGCAGGTTATCTTTAGGTCAACTTGATCTGCAATTAATTGTAAATGATCATAAACTAATGTAAACAAATGGGCTGCATTTGCCCACCGAAGCCTGTCGATACAGACCCGTAAAGTGCACTGAGTTTTATAAAGAAAATAGATTTGTTGACTATTACAATTTGTATCTGGGGTTACTTTTTACATTTTACTTATGAGTTGAGAAGGGATATTTGGTTATGCCACTAGTGCCATAGGCTATAGAGTCCTAACTTCGAATATGATACATTAAAAAAGACCCTCCATAAATATGCTAATTGTTCAGAAATGAGCCCTTCTTGATTCATTGCCTCCAAATTGAGCCTTAGCTATACAGGCACCTAAATGCACATTAGCAAGTCATAACTGTTTTTCGTTTTTTTAGTTTTGGATAGGGTGGAGAAGGATTACAGGTGAAACTCAAATAATTAGAATATCATGCAAAGTTCATTTATTTCACTAATGCAACTTAAAAGGTGAAACTAATATATGAGATAGACTCATTACATGCAAAGCAAGATAATTCAAGCCGTGATTTGTCATCATTGTGATGATTATGGCTTACAGCTCATGAAAACCCCAAGAACCCCAAATCCACAACCTCAAAAAAGTAGAATATGACATGCAATCAATAAAACAAGGATTGTACATAGAACAATATCGGACCTCTGAAAAGTACAAGCATGCATATGTACTCAGTACTTGGTTTGGGCCCCTTTTGCAGCACTTACTGCAATTACTTTTGCATGATATTCTAATTATTCGAGTTTCACCTGTAGAACACATCAGGTTTTGTTTGCTGTCTGTGTCCTCATGAATCCCGCCCGCTCGAGCGTGCACGAGTGGGCGGGATTAACAGGACGTGTATACACGCCCAGTTACATCCAAGAAGCTCCCGGCCGGCCGTGTATAGACAACGGCCGGCCGGCTGGGAGGTATGTTAAACAAAATCTAAAATTTTGGATTGCTTTCAAAAGAGGAATATATGGGGAATCTTCCAATGGGGACACTCGTTAACCTGCTGACCAACAGGGATTTCCTCTTATTTCCTGTTGTGTCTATTGGATAGGAAAGTGAAGGGAAATATGCCTGAAGGGACACAGATGACAAAGACAGCTGACAGAGGTTATAACCCTCCCATACTCTATCCAAAACAAAAAAAAAAGGTTTTGGCTTCAGTTCTAAGTTACATAATTTGTGTTATATACTGTAATGCTAAATTATTGTTGGGGTTTGGATTTTTAGTAGTTATTTTTTCTGACTAGAGACATTTTCATTGTCCCATGACCATTACTACTGTGTACTGCATCATCTAAAAATCTGTATAAAGTGTTGGCACCTGCTACAAGACCTGCTGCATAATATCAGTAACTGTGTTTGCCAGAAATCGGCTTCCTTCCCTTTCCATCATCATGGTATATGGAGTTGCATTTATCTCTCAGTTGCCTGAGTATCTGTTTTCTATCAACTTAGTCCTAGCACTTAACCCCCATGGATCCCTCGTCTTGATGGATTGTCAGTGACAAGGTGTCCATACATTCCCAGTGTTGCGGAGTTACCACTTCTGATATCATGACATGATGGGATTACCAGTTAGAACACTTGCTCTCTCAAGCATAAATTGGTGATCAGCTCAAATCCTCCAGTTTCCAGATGAGTGTTTTTATCATCCTCATATATCTTTCCCACACATCATTATAGCCTACTGTACATCACTTATGTTGCATGCAATCCAAACCTGTTTCCAAGTAATGTCTTTGGGAGGGTTTCTCATGTGGTTAATTTGTTAGTACAGTATTTCTATTATGTAATTTTTATTTATATAGTGCCAATAATACCATTGGTGCTGTACAGAGTAATGTAAGCCAAATGTGGGTAGATCTTTTACCAAAGTTCTGTTATTTGCCATCCTTTAAACAGCATGAAAAGGCAAATGAACAATGTTGCAGATTTGTATGGCATAGGAAACAGGTTTTAATTTGGCAATTGCTTATAAAGGTGCTAGCAACTTGACAAGCAGATCATTATGCAAAATCCCTGTGTTCTTTTGTGCTTATCTCTTTATAGGGCTTATGAAATACGGCAATAAAGAAAGAAATCATTTAATCAGAATATTTGCTCTTTGTCAACTTGCCCTTTTGTTTCTTTTAATGGGTACATCCTTACCTGAGTAATCTATGGAAGTTGTGAGACAATATATTGTTCTTCAAATAGAAGTGCAGCCAGGCAGCTAAATACACAGTCGAAATACATGTGTGTGAATGATTTTAACAGCCAAATTTCTGTTCAGCTGCTTTTGTGATGTGCACACCGACATTACATAACACCTCTTTCCATTATTGTAGCTCGACAGCCCCTTGTGTTACCTGCCTGCTCACTGGACTATGATATAGTATAGTCACATTGCTCATGTCCTCCCTATCTATCTCCCCCTTCTGTAAGCTGCCTATTCAACTTTCCCTCCAGGTTCTCCCTCCATCTCCTGGAGCCTGGAAGCTTATTAGAATGGCATTATTAGGCAATGTGTTAGAGGATAATTGACTATTACAGTACACTTTTATTTTGTTCATTCTAAAATACATTTAAGACATTTTAATTACTATATATGTGGGCTTAAACCGTTGTATCCCTTCCTCCCACTCAGGCACCCAATGCAGTTACATAGAAGCAGGGAGTTCACAGCTGACATAGCTTCTTCTGGTGAGGGCCCATTCAGTTATGTGCACATTGCCACGTGGTTTTTGGTGCATTGGTGTGTATTGTGTTGGAGCAGTCCATTAATTTCATATAGCCCTCCTTACCATCTTGTCTTAAATTGTATTGTGACTGTAATGTCTTCCTTATATTGTAAAGCGCTGTGCAAACTATTGGCGCTATATAAATCCTGTATAATAATAATAATATAGACTTTGCTGCATTGACATGAGTTGAAGGCCCATTAGAAGTCAATAGGACACCCTTCAAAACATGGTTGTTGCCATCGTGCATGAAAATATGAATTTGAAATGTGAATCTAAACTCAGTCCCGCAAGCAAACAGACCAGGGACTATAAGTATAAATATCTGCAGGCGCCGACTTTAAATTGAGCCTCTTACTTTCCCTTCCATGGCAAAACACAGGCGCACTTTGAATTATTTATTTACATGTGACTGAAATTCTGTTAAAAGAAAATCACAAAATATTTTGGGAAATGTAACAATACTGCAGTGTTTCATTTCATCATATTTATAGTCACTCAAATAAGATCAGTGATAATTATTTATCTGGGACAAAATACAATGTGTAAGTGTAAATAGGAAATGCAGTGCTCCTCTACAGATACTTTTACCATTGCAACTCCAGCTTTGGGTTATATTGAACAGTCTAGTGTGAGACAGATCAGCTGAACTCCACCCTCTAAAGTGTTTCACTCGCAATGAGCTTAGTCGTAGAGTAGTAGTTTCCAGAAGAGGAGATTCTCTTATACACAAATCTAAATTATTCAACATCCTCATCAGTAACATGCTGTTTAACATACTCTCACTTGAATCCGATATACAAAATGAATCCAACTTTCCAAACACAGGATAGTAACTGTCAATCCTCATATGATGGTACAATTACATAAAAATATAAACATTCTCCATGAAAAAAAATACCTACATTTAAATACACAGATATAGAAATGCTGCTCATGTGGGCTTCCCATTCCATTCCAACCTACATGGCAGGGTGGACCGACTGTTGAATGCAGGGCCCCAGCTTCTCATGAACGAGCACTGGGCTAGGAGAACTTGGCATGGCTAACCACACATTCACTGTCCCCAGCTGGGCTCTGAATTTTGTGAGTGGGAGAGAAAGTGAACCGTGTATGCGTTGTTAGCCAAGCCGTCTTCTCCTACCCAAGTGCTCGTTTATGAGGAGCATCCACGGAGAGAAGCCCATGGGAGCAGCAATAATAAAAGTAAGCACTGGACTGTTCAATAAAACTACTACGGTGGAGTTAAAGGAGAATTATGGGGTGAGTGAAATACACTCATCCCCATAATTAAATCCGACCTGTGACACTGAAGCTGTCACAGGTCGGCTCTATTGATCGGGAACTCAGCGAACACATAGCGCCCATTGCTGACTTCCTGATCCTCTGCCTGCAGAGCGCGGTGACTGTCAGACTGTCTCTAGAGAGGCTGAGTCTGCTGTCAATGTGCCAGTGGGGTGGATCTTGACAGTATTGCCGGAATCCGTCCCAGCTGCGGCGCAGCCCTGCACTCTCAGCATATAGCGGGCAATATATATTAGTATATGTCCTCCACACCTCTCTATTTCTCTCCCCTCTCTGTTTCTCCAGCATTGACTGGAGGAACGGATGGGGGAGGGGGGTGGTCAGAGCCCACTGTCAATAAGCCAGCAGGGTGGATCTCGACAGTATTGTCTGGATCCGTCCCAGTTGCGACACGGCCCTTCGATCTCAGCACATAGAGGGCAATATACATTAGTATATGTCCTCCTGTGACCCTGAAGAGAACTATGACCAAAAAAGTTAGGCCATGGTTCTCTTTTAATTTGCTTCTTTCTACTAATGTGTAAATGTAGATCATAGGAACTGAATAGTGTTTGCTGTAAAGCAGGGGTGATCAGCCTTGGTTCTCCAGCTGTGGAGCAGCTATAAATCCCACCATGCCGTTGGCTTTTGCAATCAGGTCTGTCGCTGTCAAAGTCTTGCAATGCCTTCTGGGATATGCAGGGATATTCACAATAGCTGGAGTGCAGAGGTTGCCTACCCATGCTGTATGGTATTACTGTAGTGGTTTACAAGTTACTGCGCTCACTTTTCATTCTTCAGTGCAGAAGAAGTCGCAAAATTTTGATTCACTTGCGTTGACAATATTGCTCATTATTTTTAATCTTGAAAAAACAATATTTTGTTTCACCGCACTTAGATTTCAATCTATGATTATTGTTGACACTTTCTCACAAGCCAGGTTTCCTGCCCGCTGTAATCTGAGTATAAATTTGTGTTTTGCAGAAGCGATCGAGCACGCTGGATTACTGCACTGGGCCAGAGCGAGGAAAAGCCATGCACAGATAGAACAAGTAAGAACTGCTGCGGTTGGCTTATACTACCCTCTGCTGTTCACTTGTAGAATGTATTTTAAAGCTTGATCAACTTTAAATTTAGTTTGTGCCAATAAATGAGGATGTTTCTAAAACAGAGGCAGTCATAAATAGCAAGTCTCTACTAAGCATATAATTATCAGTAATTGGTAAGGCCAATGAGATGCTTGGCATTCGTTGCACAGTCCAATGATCATAAATATTTGTGCATTGTGTGCTTGTTTATAACTGTTATCAAATTAGCAATGGAAACATATTAAAGTATTAAATGGGCATGTTGCTTAAAGTGTATTTCCACTCACCATTTTAGAAGTCCCCCTTCCCCATCATGTTTGCTTTGTGTTCCTATTTACACCGCATATGTAAAAATTATTTATTTATTTGTTAGATGTTTCTTTGGTGAAGGCCTTTGCACAGATTACATTCTACACTGAGCAGTTTGAAAGTGAAAGTAGAGTGACAAACTGAGGGACAGAATGAGGTTCCTCTCATTAACATACAGTGCTTCTAAGTCTTTAACCATTTGTTAGGACAGATAGCGTTCAAATCTAGTTTACAACCTATGCCCACGTGACAGCACTCTGTGTCTGCACAGCCAATCACCAAGCGCCGTTGCTGTCATGTGGGAGGAAGGAGAGTGAGTCGCATGCTCCCTATTCCCAGAAGTATTGCATTTTTCTTTTTGCTGCCAGTGGCAGAGTCGGGGGAAAGTGAAAGGAAGGTGTGTATGGATACAAGAAAGGGTGCCTAGTGGAATAATATACCATATGACATAATTTTACGCCACCATATCCTTGTACAGCATTGTGATGGGGTATGTGGACAGGTGATAATATTAAACAAGGAACCTTTTGACTACAGTGAGTCTTCTTCAAAGTTATACAAGTATTTATTTAATCTTGAAAACAGATTATTATAACAAAAGTTCAAGCTGATCCTCAAAGTGACATTAAGGGATCTCTCCTCCCCCCACCCCCCCATGTTAGTGTAAGGACTTACCTTAAATCATGCCTCTTAATCCGATCATCTTCTTTAATGTAGTTTTTCAGACGTCCCTCTAGCGCTGGTGCGGGTCTCCGATCCAACGCTGACTACTCCGTGCTAGCTGGCACTTCCTGTCCCACATTGTCTGCACGGGTGCACGCTGCTCCGTAGACTTACCTTGTGTCTCTCCTCGTCTCCCGGCTGAACATCTGAACTGCTCATGCGCCGCCCCTAGATCTTTTGCGGGTGCCCAAGACTCTTCAGATGTTCGGATGGGAGCGTGTGGCGAAAACACAGGTAGGTTTAAACCTGTTTGAAAAGGTTTTTTTTTTTAAAGATTTTGCATATATCTACTGCTTGCTAGCAGTAGATATATGCAAAAACATGCTGAGGGTTTAAGATTAGACAAACAGAAGATTATTTTTAAACGATTCAATGTAGATTCAGCAAAAATACACTTTGAAATGAGCATGATAAATAATCTAATGATAGCACATATTTATTTTGTGTGTGTAACTTGTAAGATTTTAGGGCTATTGGTGGTTATTTCATTTTTTTTCCATGTTGCCTAAAGTTTAGAACTTCACATGTATGTCCTGATGATAAAACGTCTCAGACATTGTCTGCAGAGGATCAGTTAAAAAACTATTTCAACCAATATTTCTGTTTGTTAGTGATAACTTTTTACCTATCCTTGATTTGCTGAATCTACTGAAATGTTTACGGTGAATGGCTCCTTAGAGTTTTCTATATGTAGATTTATTCTAATACATATTTTTTTCCTCTTAGCTTTAACTCAGGTGGAGATTATTCGGACCTACACAGCAAAACAGCCTGATGAGTTATCCCTACAGGTAGCAGACGTTGTCCTGGTGTATCAGACAGTCAACGACGGTGAGCACAGTCATAATGTTGTACTTTGTTGGGGATGTATGGTGTTTAACTTACATTTCCCAAATGTTAATGATGTATATTATTGGTAGCTTTTATAGTGGGGATATACAGTCCTTAGAATATTATTTTTTACATTTTACAAGTTTTTTAAACTTTTATATTTTGTTTTTATTTATATAAAATAATATAGTTTTACAAATAAGCATCAATACAGTGTGCATCCATGATTTGGCAGTGAATTCTAGTTTTTCTAAATAGAAAGCTAAAAAACTCTAGGAAGCTGTACATGGAAGAGAGAAGTGATGAGTTCCTTTTCTGATTCCTTCATCTGTGTGTTAAATCAGAGAATCCAGTTCTGCAAAGTAGTTAAGATTGGCTTGATAAATATGTGAAAATGAACCCAGAGCATTACGTTTGCCAGTAATTAGTATAAAATATAGATTTAAATGTCTATTTAGTAGACTGATTGAGGCTTGCTTTAAAGTCCCAAAGAAATCAAAGTACCAACTACTTTTCTGAATATGCTGCAGTAGCTTCTTATAGAAAAGCAGCCCACAGTTACGCTATACTGTTGCTAAATGGGCCCTATAATGGCCTGTGTAGATGCCTTTACATTCATTCAAATTTTAGATATTTGGAAAGGTTAAGACCTTTTGCACTCATTGGTAAATCTGTATGTGCCATAATGTTTTACCAAAATGAACAGAATGAGTAGATATTCTATGTTATGAAGCAAAAATGCACACAGCCATGGCTGTTGTCTTATGTTATGGGAAGTCTGTCTCTTCTAATACGGAGAACTGGGGCATCCGTAATTTCACTCAACAGGGGTGTTCCTATTTTCAACTGCAGTCCCAATGACATATATGTCTTTATATTAGTGCCTTAGCTTGTTTTATTTCTCCATGAGCTACATCTGCATATTCCAGTGTGAAGTGTGTGGGATGCAAAGAAGATATCAGAGAATTCCACCTCTCCCTACCACCAGGGCTGTCAGTCAGGACTTATCTACATATTAACACAAAAGGAAGATAAGACAAAAATTCCTCTTTTGTACTGTCTACTGTTGCTTACCCTTTATATAACTTTTTGAAAGTAAAATTTGACATAATTCTTCTTTGCACCTCATGTGGAACTTACAGGAGCTGATGAAAAGAGCTGACATTTTACGTAGTGGATTTGTTTATAATGGTCTTTGGGGTGCCCGGGCGTGAGCCCCTGAAAAAGTATATTCTGGAATAAGATTTTTACCATTATTTGTGGCAAGGGTGTCCTTGTGAATGGCAAATAAATCAACATTACATTAAAGTCTTTTTAATAAAAATGGAAAAGTTTAAAATGTATTGTGACTCCACCAAGTAATAATGCAGATATTTCCTTTCGGAGCGTCTTACTTAAAATATATCTGCAGCATCGCCACCTGGTGCATCTGCTAGAGTAGATTGCCTGTTCAAAATAAACCTCACCTGTACTATTATTAATGAAAGATTCTAAACCCAATCACTAAAATCTCATGTAATCTTTAACATATTAATGTAATTTCAGAGTTTGGTGTCGGCCTTTTTTAAATTGCAGCTTTTTTTTAAAGAATATTTGGTGATCTTGCCATAAAGGTCCATGTCCAGACATGCCTTTTATTAGGATGCCAAGTGTCTCCCAAAAATGCTTCTGCTTTGTCACCCTGTTGCATGCACATTAGCTGGAACTTTTCTTCAAGCATGCTTGACCTCTTGAACATGCACTTCTCCTTATATGGGAGCTTTATATTCAAGGGTACTGTTAAACCCTTTGTGGTTTTTTTACTAACCATTACTCCCACAAAATTAGGTAATCATTGTGGTTTTCTTTGTCTTTGCAGGTTGGTATGAAGGAGAAAGACTGAGGGATGGAGAGAGAGGCTGGTTTCCCATGGAATGTGCAAAGGAAATTACATGTCGGGCTACACTAGAAAAGAATATGGAGCGCATGGGACGTTTACTTGCTCTGGAAACCAATGTGTAGACTCCAATATTAGCCATTTCTTTACTGCAACATTTGCACTATAGTAGCACCACTGTGCATAGGGAAATAAAAGGGAACACAATCTTCAATCTGCTTTGTCATGAAGGTACAACTTCCCAAAGCTGTGCAAACTCCGAGAGTACTGAACTGAGGATATCATAGCTCCCTGCTTGTCAGCTAATATTATCTCCTCCTCTACTTATTGTGCCAATAAATGAGGATGTTTCTAAAACAGAGGCAGTCATAAATAGCAAGTCTCTACTAAGCATATAATTATCAGTAATTGGTAAGGCCAATGAGATGCTTGGCATTCGTTGCACAGTCCAATGATCATAAATATTTGTGCATTGTGTGCTTGTTTATAACTGTTATCAAATTAGCAATGGAAACATATTAAAGTATTAAATGGGCATGTTGCTTAAAGTGTATTTCCACTCACCATTTTAGAAGTCCCCCTTCCCCATCATGTTTGCTTTGTGTTCCTATTTACACCGCATATGTAAAAATTATTTATTTATTTGTTAGATGTTTCTTTGGTGAAGGCCTTTGCACAGATTACATTCTACACTGAGCAGTTTGAAAGTGAAAGTAGAGTGACAAACTGAGGGACAGAATGAGGTTCCTCTCATTAACATACAGTGCTTCTAAGTCTTTAACCATTTGTTAGGACAGATAGCGTTCAAATCTAGTTTACAACCTATGCCCACGTGACAGCACTCTGTGTCTGCACAGCCAATCACCAAGCGCCGTTGCTGTCATGTGGGAGGAAGGAGAGTGAGTCGCATGCTCCCTATTCCCAGAAGTATTGCATTTTTCTTTTTGCTGCCAGTGGCAGAGTCGGGGGAAAGTGAAAGGAAGGTGTGTATGGATACAAGAAAGGGTGCCTAGTGGAATAATATACCATATGACATAATTTTACGCCACCATATCCTTGTACAGCATTGTGATGGGGTATGTGGACAGGTGATAATATTAAACAAGGAACCTTTTGACTACAGTGAGTCTTCTTCAAAGTTATACAAGTATTTATTTAATCTTGAAAACAGATTATTATAACAAAAGTTCAAGCTGATCCTCAAAGTGACATTAAGGGATCTCTCCTCCCCCCACCCCCCCATGTTAGTGTAAGGACTTACCTTAAATCATGCCTCTTAATCCGATCATCTTCTTTAATGTAGTTTTTCAGACGTCCCTCTAGCGCTGGTGCGGGTCTCCGATCCAACGCTGACTACTCCGTGCTAGCTGGCACTTCCTGTCCCACATTGTCTGCACGGGTGCACGCTGCTCCGTAGACTTACCTTGTGTCTCTCCTCGTCTCCCGGCTGAACATCTGAACTGCTCATGCGCCGCCCCTAGATCTTTTGCGGGTGCCCAAGACTCTTCAGATGTTCGGATGGGAGCGTGTGGCGAAAACACAGGTAGGTTTAAACCTGTTTGAAAAGGTTTTTTTTTTTAAAGATTTTGCATATATCTACTGCTTGCTAGCAGTAGATATATGCAAAAACATGCTGAGGGTTTAAGATTAGACAAACAGAAGATTATTTTTAAACGATTCAATGTAGATTCAGCAAAAATACACTTTGAAATGAGCATGATAAATAATCTAATGATAGCACATATTTATTTTGTGTGTGTAACTTGTAAGATTTTAGGGCTATTGGTGGTTATTTCATTTTTTTTCCATGTTGCCTAAAGTTTAGAACTTCACATGTATGTCCTGATGATAAAACGTCTCAGACATTGTCTGCAGAGGATCAGTTAAAAAACTATTTCAACCAATATTTCTGTTTGTTAGTGATAACTTTTTACCTATCCTTGATTTGCTGAATCTACTGAAATGTTTACGGTGAATGGCTCCTTAGAGTTTTCTATATGTAGATTTATTCTAATACATATTTTTTTCCTCTTAGCTTTAACTCAGGTGGAGATTATTCGGACCTACACAGCAAAACAGCCTGATGAGTTATCCCTACAGGTAGCAGACGTTGTCCTGGTGTATCAGACAGTCAACGACGGTGAGCACAGTCATAATGTTGTACTTTGTTGGGGATGTATGGTGTTTAACTTACATTTCCCAAATGTTAATGATGTATATTATTGGTAGCTTTTATAGTGGGGATATACAGTCCTTAGAATATTATTTTTTACATTTTACAAGTTTTTTAAACTTTTATATTTTGTTTTTATTTATATAAAATAATATAGTTTTACAAATAAGCATCAATACAGTGTGCATCCATGATTTGGCAGTGAATTCTAGTTTTTCTAAATAGAAAGCTAAAAAACTCTAGGAAGCTGTACATGGAAGAGAGAAGTGATGAGTTCCTTTTCTGATTCCTTCATCTGTGTGTTAAATCAGAGAATCCAGTTCTGCAAAGTAGTTAAGATTGGCTTGATAAATATGTGAAAATGAACCCAGAGCATTACGTTTGCCAGTAATTAGTATAAAATATAGATTTAAATGTCTATTTAGTAGACTGATTGAGGCTTGCTTTAAAGTCCCAAAGAAATCAAAGTACCAACTACTTTTCTGAATATGCTGCAGTAGCTTCTTATAGAAAAGCAGCCCACAGTTACGCTATACTGTTGCTAAATGGGCCCTATAATGGCCTGTGTAGATGCCTTTACATTCATTCAAATTTTAGATATTTGGAAAGGTTAAGACCTTTTGCACTCATTGGTAAATCTGTATGTGCCATAATGTTTTACCAAAATGAACAGAATGAGTAGATATTCTATGTTATGAAGCAAAAATGCACACAGCCATGGCTGTTGTCTTATGTTATGGGAAGTCTGTCTCTTCTAATACGGAGAACTGGGGCATCCGTAATTTCACTCAACAGGGGTGTTCCTATTTTCAACTGCAGTCCCAATGACATATATGTCTTTATATTAGTGCCTTAGCTTGTTTTATTTCTCCATGAGCTACATCTGCATATTCCAGTGTGAAGTGTGTGGGATGCAAAGAAGATATCAGAGAATTCCACCTCTCCCTACCACCAGGGCTGTCAGTCAGGACTTATCTACATATTAACACAAAAGGAAGATAAGACAAAAATTCCTCTTTTGTACTGTCTACTGTTGCTTACCCTTTATATAACTTTTTGAAAGTAAAATTTGACATAATTCTTCTTTGCACCTCATGTGGAACTTACAGGAGCTGATGAAAAGAGCTGACATTTTACGTAGTGGATTTGTTTATAATGGTCTTTGGGGTGCCCGGGCGTGAGCCCCTGAAAAAGTATATTCTGGAATAAGATTTTTACCATTATTTGTGGCAAGGGTGTCCTTGTGAATGGCAAATAAATCAACATTACATTAAAGTCTTTTTAATAAAAATGGAAAAGTTTAAAATGTATTGTGACTCCACCAAGTAATAATGCAGATATTTCCTTTCGGAGCGTCTTACTTAAAATATATCTGCAGCATCGCCACCTGGTGCATCTGCTAGAGTAGATTGCCTGTTCAAAATAAACCTCACCTGTACTATTATTAATGAAAGATTCTAAACCCAATCACTAAAATCTCATGTAATCTTTAACATATTAATGTAATTTCAGAGTTTGGTGTCGGCCTTTTTTAAATTGCAGCTTTTTTTTAAAGAATATTTGGTGATCTTGCCATAAAGGTCCATGTCCAGACATGCCTTTTATTAGGATGCCAAGTGTCTCCCAAAAATGCTTCTGCTTTGTCACCCTGTTGCATGCACATTAGCTGGAACTTTTCTTCAAGCATGCTTGACCTCTTGAACATGCACTTCTCCTTATATGGGAGCTTTATATTCAAGGGTACTGTTAAACCCTTTGTGGTTTTTTTACTAACCATTACTCCCACAAAATTAGGTAATCATTGTGGTTTTCTTTGTCTTTGCAGGTTGGTATGAAGGAGAAAGACTGAGGGATGGAGAGAGAGGCTGGTTTCCCATGGAATGTGCAAAGGAAATTACATGTCGGGCTACACTAGAAAAGAATATGGAGCGCATGGGACGTTTACTTGCTCTGGAAACCAATGTGTAGACTCCAATATTAGCCATTTCTTTACTGCAACATTTGCACTATAGTAGCACCACTGTGCATAGGGAAATAAAAGGGAACACAATCTTCAATCTGCTTTGTCATGAAGGTACAACTTCCCAAAGCTGTGCAAACTCCGAGAGTACTGAACTGAGGATATCATAGCTCCCTGCTTGTCAGCTAATATTATCTCCTCCTCTACTTTTATCTCTGAAATGTGCTAGAGAAAGTTTAAACTGATGAGACCTATATACAGAACACATCAGGAAATGCCCTTACTAAAGACTTAGAAGAGCTCTCAGATTCTTAATCAGGCTTAGTGTGAGCATGGAAATAGAGAGGGCCATGAAGGATCCTGATTAACGTTTCATAGCCAGGAATAGGAATTTGGAAGTTCATCTTTAGGTGTATGTTACCAATAAAAATATTGATTATGAAAGTATATTATCTATAGGAGAGATTGGAACATCTAAATGTGGAATGAATTTTGTGTCTGTATTAAAGCAATACTAAGAATACTTTGAAGCAGCCATATTTATTAATTTTCTTTTTTAATGATTTGTAGAAATTGGTGTACTGTGGTTAAATGTGGCTAAGTTGCGTTGTCCCAGACTTGATATTGATACTTACATGAATTACTATTTTCCAAAACGCAGTGGCTCCCATGCATTGCCAGGGAATCTTCACTATAGTATACTTTAGATTAGTGGCTTAGAACATATGCATTGGTGATCATCAAAGGCAAAATATGTCTTTGATTATTTTACAGACTTACTGGTTTATATTTAACAATATTCAGGCCTGAAGTCCTGTCATACATCTACCCACCCAATGCTGCCCACTTGTATGAGGATACTCATATATGTTGGTGGATAGGTGAGGTATTCAGGTATTCAGTACAAGACACCCAGCTGTTCTTATTTAAAGGTCATATACATGCTGTGTGCAGGTAATATAAGCTGTTCTGCCACTATCTGTGACAGGAGATCTGGGCAACTTGAACGTGGATATGGAAGCATAAAAAGTATAACTGTTCTGATATAAACTATGTGGAAACAGTGTAGATATCATAGGTCTCTATTTATTTATACCATGCATAAATGGTATAAATGAAGAAAATATTGTGGTTGATTTACTAAAAGAGTAGAGTATGTTCACATTACAAAGTGAATTTTCACTTGCCTTTGTGAATGTGGTGAAAATTCACTTTGTAAAGAATATCAACTCACATGCATAACAACTGGTCTAAAATTCTGTTTCCTAGTAATCATTATCACTGCAATAAGAAACACGTTTGCTTCATACTGTAGTGATGTCAGTAGTACACAGGGATTTCCCACAGCTAGGGAAATGGCTCAGCCAATGATATACGTGTCTTAAGTATACAAGAATGGCACATTTTAAGGACAAAACAGGTTCTTAAACCTGCAGCTAAATGTAGCCAAAATGAACATAAAATCATGTATAAAATTACACATGATGCATATGGCCATCGATGTAAATGATCTGGCTTCCCTGTCCTTCACATAATATGACCTCAATACACTAATGTGACGTATCCATTACAGAAGTTTCTGTTTATGGACTATTTGTACAATAACAGGTTTACTCAGTGTGTTGGTGCAAAGTTTAATGACATGATATTTCCAAAGTGCAAAAATCTACAGCAACTGTTTGGAAATCAGTTTTCCATGATGTAACTACAATCTTTCTGTTGTAGGTTGCTTCACATTCCACATTATGTTTGCTCTTTGTCCCGGTAATGTAGATTTGTAAACATCTTTTCAGCAGACTGACGGTGTTGATACAAGCATGTTACAATTTTGGGGCCAAGTTTTTTGTATCTTATTACTCTTTAGGGAGGAGTGTAATGTCATTGTAAGCTTTAAACTGGAGACCTGTCACTGTTAAATTTCCATGTTAGAATAAACTCATTGTATGTATGGTTTAATACGGAATACTGTGATGTTTTATCATTTTTACCATTGTATATAAAAGATTTTATTAATGGTAATCTTTGTATTGTTTTTTGTTATTAGAGTGTGTGTGTGTGTATGTATGTATGTATGTATGTATGTGTGTGTATATGTATGTATGTATGTTGTAGCAGAGCATCCCAAAAGGAGCCTGGGAAAGTCCTGTTCGGAGCTTATAGGTCTCCCAGGTTCCTCTCCTATACATTTAGGGAATGCTGATCCGGGCTCCAGTGCAGGGTTTACTCATCTCTCCACTGGCAATTTAATCTCACCTGGAACCTGTACTCAGAGCTCTCTGCCTGGGGATCAAACAAGTCCTGTCTGAGAGAGCTGCAAGGTTGGTGAAAACTTGCAACAGTTTATGTGGAGGTTGACACGCTGTAGGCCTCCTCAGCCTGTTAGTTAGGATTTATCTTTTGTGTATGAAGTTAGTGCCGGGGTACAGGTAGGTTTTATTTTTGTTAATTTCTTGTGAACCACTGTGAATGCTCTTGTAGATCACCAATAAACACTGCACTGTTTGCCACTACTCCCTTGGATTTGGTATCATGTATGTAAAGTTACTTTGTAAAGGGTAAATCTACCCCAAAAGTAAAAAATGAGAGAGTAAATCTTATTGGTTGCTTCTGACAGCACATCCTGTCAAATATTTCTGTTTAAAAAATGAGATGAAAAACAGACCGTTAGTGGTCTGTGAGTACAGCTGTAGGCAACAATTTACTAGAAAGATGTAAGTGGGTTTATGTTTGGTAAACATTTGTTTAAACATATTGTTTTTATATGCACCATTGTGGGTTGTGAATTTACCCAGTGCTTCATACTAGCAAAATTAGTGTATCAATTATTAGTTGAAATAAATGTATGGGGCAATTAAATATGAATCAAAAACACAAGTGCATGAGTGCCTGGAGTGAATTTATTCCATAGTGGGATACAGAATGTTCTTCTATGCAACTATGATACTATATATGTGTTCACTCACAAAAAAAAAAAAATCCCACTAACCTGCCAAAAAATACCAACAATGCCTTTACAACAACCTGTAAAAAAAAAAAACCTGAATGTACCATATTGTATGCACTGACAGATACCATGCAAATCCAACAAAAAATCCCGGGGTATAGAAAAAAATGTGGTAGGGGGTTCCCATATAGGGCAAACCAAATCAGTCAAGAAACTTCCAGAAAAACTGACATTTCAAATCAAATTAACAAAAATCATTCCCAAGGGGTTTTAAACCCAGCAAAAATATAAAACGAGGAAAAACCCCCAATAGGGATATACTCCCTGGGAATCAATAAAAAAATTCTTATATATAAAAAATAGAACATTTATTAAATGGAAATACAAAGATCTATAATTAACCTTTAAAATTAATGCATCTGTCCTGTGTATATTCTACATAATAGACCCAAACAACTGTCTGAAAGGTCTGGCCAGACCAATTATAGAATTCCTCATGCATGATAAAAATCAGTCCCAAATACCATGATGTTAATGCCAAGAGAGTTTGCACAACAATTGTCACAGCCATTCTCAACTTCTGTTTACCTTGGCAGGGTGATTAAGCTTATCAGCAGTAATCAATGTATAATCATATGGAAGCTACACAGAGCCCCAAAACATTCTGTAAACAATTGTGAATTATTTACAAAAATCACGTATCTGTCCTTGCTAGGGTTGCCACCTTTTTTTCAAGTGAAACCCGAACACTCTAGCGGCGTGGAGACATTTTTTGGGGAGAATTAGTTGTGGCTTAATTATATTTAAATAGTGCCACCCGTTCATATGTAAATATCACAGTCAAAACTATTTTCAGTGGGGGGCCAGTAGCCCCTATCCTAATGTTGGTTCCCCCTGTCTGCCTGACATCTTCCGCTGCCATGAAACCCAGACTGTCCGGGTGAATCTTCAACCCTAGTCCTTGCCTTCTGTTGAAGAAACCTGCAATGAACTGCATAAAAAAAGTGCAAAGGCTCTAGGTCTATCTAAAGTTAAATCTTAAAAATGTATTCAAGTACCTTTAACTATTAACAAAAATGCATCTTATTTGTGTATCACTCGGCTGTAGGTCCTCAAATCATCTCTGAATTGGTGCTGACACTGTCCTTTCTTCCGGAGGGTGGCTACTTTTGTTCCCCATGGTCCCTGTGTGTGTTTTAAAGTAGCCACATTTAGTTTACTAATTTGTATAGAGATTGTAGTCCATAACGGGAGGGAGCTTGGAGCAGCAGTTAAGATTTAACTCCTGAGTTTAGTGTCACTTTAAGTAGCTCTCGATTTCCAGATCTACATTCTATCTGGAATATGAGCTAAAATTCTTCACCTTAATTTTTATTTATCACTTTTCCAGATGATTTTTTTTCTTTCCTTCTTAAAACCATTTAGATAAACAATGTAACTTCTACAATTGCTCATGCTTTGATACTATGGCCCACCTTAAATTTTATTCAAATCAACCTATTGGATATTCTCCGCTTAGACTCCGCTTACATATTTAAGGGATGGATTGGCAACGTTACAAGAAGCCAAGATGATCTATGTCCATTTGTATTTGCCACAGCTAATGCATACTTTCAATGTACTGTATATCTGACAGATAAAGTACATGAACTAATAATGAATACAATCTGAATCTGGTTTTGTAGTTCTAGTCTAGGCTGCAAGTATAAGTTTTAAGTATCTAGCAGATAGCTGTTTAACATAATTATATCCGGTATCTTCAGTCTGTATTTTATTGCATTGGCCAGCTTACAGCTACAGTAAACTCCCCGTTATCCGACATCAACAGGGATTGGTAGATTCCAGATAAATTACGTTTCTGGTTGCAAAATAGGGGAGGAGGAGTGCAGATTGGCTTCGCCCTTGTGACATGCCATAGTCTGTCAGCCAAGCACCAGGAACCAAAAAGGAAAATCTGTCACGGATTCCCAGACATTGTAACAATGGGAATTATAATATCCCTCACTCTCAGAAGGAAGCTGCAGCAAGCCTATTAGGGAAGGCTGTGTATCAGCAGTGTCAGTTCTCTACTGGGGGTATGAGGACATGTTTATTGATTTCTTATTAATTTAATATATTATTGCACAGATACATAGGGGTGGGGGGCAGGGGTACAGTTGTATTTTTGTTAGGTTGATTTATTTTATATTACCAGACCTATAACCTTTCTTCCTTCTCTCATACAAGATCTCCATATCTATTGTGCTAATTTTAAAATCAATCTATAACAATTGAAGGCACTTTATATCAATTTGCTTATGTCCTTGCTTTCTACCCTTTGCCCACATATTCTATTCAGATGGCTCCTATAACTAGGCACGCACATCTCAGCAGATGTATCAGTTGCAGTGAAGCTAAACTTTCTCCTATTACTACATACTTTATGGCATGCCTTGGCCAAGTGAAAAACCTTGTCATGAATTTGGTTTGATTTATGTAATGTCGTAAAAATTAACACCATGCCCGGACTCCTCTATTTTCTTTAAATACTGCCAGTACACTTACCACAACATATCTTAGAGTCTTTCCACTCAGATTTCAGCAGATTTCTTTGGCAGGATAAACCTTCCTGAATGTGTACTGCTACATTGACCCTTCCTAGCAACAGGGGAGGCATTGGGGTCCCAGACCCACTTTTGTATCATACTGCTTCCTACTTGGCTTGGACAATTGACTGGTGGTAAGAAGCCCTGGAACAGGCTTCCTCCCTTTTCCTACTAGCTGAAGCACTGGGGATGAGAGATGTGGCACTTAGTTTCTTCTGGGTATTTTCAAAACCCTAAGCTAGCACTGTACTCCTCGCTGACAGCTTTACAGCAGGTGGAGATTGCAGGCCACTTGAGGAGCTCAATGAACCTATGACTTTTCCACACTGGACTTCTGTAAACAATGCAAACTTTGCCATTTCTTACACTTTCGTCTTGCCATTTCTTACACTCATGTTTAGGCTGTACACAGCTTTTGTAGATCTATTTTAATCTTCAGGCTGTTTTTTTCCTTTATTTTCACCTGGTGATCATTAACCACTTGCTGACCGGGGTGTTTACACCCTCTATCTGCCCAGGCCATTTTTCAGTATTCAAAGCTGCGGTACTTTGACATTTATTCAATCATGCAACGCTGTACTGAAATGAATTTTATATAATTTTTTTGTGACAGATCGAGCTTACTTTTGGTGGTATTTAATCATCACTGGGGTTTTTATTTTTTACTATATTAAGGGAAAATTACCGTAAATTTTGAAATAAAAAAAGTTTCCCCTATATTAAATGATGACATTTATTATTACCCAATTATTTGGTAAAATATTAAACATGGGGTCACGTCGGATAAATAGACACCAAACATGTTAAGCCTTAAAATTGTGCGCGCCTGCAAAACCTCAAATAAACTACAATACCCAAAATTGGCCATAGGCGACGCTTTAAATAACTTACAAATTATGCAGCGCCCGCAACATATAATGTGTTGAATATCATAAACCCTAAAATTGATTAAATATAAATATAAGATAATTCTAATAAAGACGCTTTAAATGCTTTTACCGCTCAGTTTAGTGTTATCAGTGATTGATGGCCCTAAAATTATTTATCTCACTCCGACATTCGCGGTGATATGTAACATGTAGCGCAATTGTCGTTTTTGCGCATTGGCGCCCCGACGCGTATTTATGTTTATATATGCTTATACGTGGGGTTGGGGGACTTAAACATTTGTTTTTTTACATTTCTTTATATGTGACTTTTATTTTTTTTACGCTTAATGTTATTGCTATCACATAGAGAACTAACAATCCCCCTATGTGATAGCATAGGCACACTGACAGGTCCTCTTTATGGAGACATCAGTGTTCTCTAAGACCCCTAATGTCACATGGGGACCCCCAAAGAAGCTGATGAAGCAGAGATCTGCTTCACCAGCTTCTTCTCTGGCTATAGCAGCCAGAGGAATGACAGCTGAATGCGGAAGTGATGTAATACACATCATTTCCGCATTCCGACGTCGGAGGGAAATCAGCAAGGAGGAAGATGCTGAACTCCCTCCCATCTTCCTCCTGACACCCACCCGAGCCGGTCCCGGGCTGCAGATGGGTGTGACGGCGGCACTGGGGGAGGGGGGGGGTGGAGCGCAGGGCAGCACATACAAGCGATCGTACGGCTATAGAGCCGCTGATCGCTTGTATGTGTAACAGCTGGTAACGGCTGTTTCCATTTAACAGGTTTTTTTTCTGCCCATGTGAGCAAGCAGGAAAAAAAAGCTGGTAAATTACGGCGACCCGCCAATGGGAGCTTACCGTCCATCCGTTTTTTTACAGCGGACGGCAAGTGGTTAAAACACTTTCTGTCTTAAGGTGCCCATACACTGGCTGAAATTCACTCCCTTTCAGCTGGCATTCCTTGATCAGCTGATCGAAGGAGGCAGCTGGAAAATCTTTGTACGATCAGAGCCGGCAGCATAGAGCTGCCCGCTCTGATTAGGCATTCTGACAGGTGCCAGCAGTACCTGTCAGAATGCATTGTGAACAGCGACGATTCCTCGATTGACACGCTGTTTGTGTTAATGGTAAATCGGGTCATTTTTTTTTCATTTAGCCTGCAGGTTGAATAAAAAAAAATGATAGATGTATGGCTAGCTTACGGCCTATGATCAAATGGCTGGTAGAAAAAAATCTATAGAAAATCAATAGGTGTATAGCCAGCTTAATAAAAGAAAAAAAAAACTAATGCAGGCACCATATTTAAGGACTGCAATATATAACTTTTTTGTTTTTGTGTTTAGATATGCTTTAATTCATATCCTAAAGTCTGCTGAAGTGTCTATCCCTAGCAACTAGAAATAAATAAACCCACACAGGATGCTTCTGCTTCCTCATTCTTGACACCTCCCCTTCTTCTTCAGACGCTGCTCCTCCTTGGACGTATTTTTGTTAGAATACACATTATTGTAGCTATAGCAATTATTCCTGCAGTATACAATTCCGGTCACTAGATGGCAGTGTTTATAAGTTCTGTTATACAGTATCTATGGCATATGCTCTTTTCTATTGTAATAAGGTAGAGAATAAAGCTGTGGATTCCTTCCTGTTTTAGACAAGCCATGTGCAGCATGCATATCAGACTGTGTGCTTGTGTTTCTCTGTGAGACTATGCAAGAAGTTCCAACAATTTTGCCCAAACTGTGTTAAGTTTTAGACATCACCCTTACTTGGAACATTATCCCTTACTTCTTGTGTGGAAACAAGCAGCCATGTAGTTAAAACACTTTTTTGTTCAGTGGTGAAGGGTAAGATCTGTAAGGAGGAATCTCTAACCTTTCCCACAGTATCCAAAACTAAAAAAAAAAAATGAGTTAACCCCTTCGTGACTGACGACGTACAGTGTACGTCGCCAGCATCAGGGCTGTTTAAACAGACTCCCCCCCCCCACAAGGGTTAAATGTAATGCTCCAAGGTTAGAATGCTTTACACAGCCTTTATAGATTTAGGATATCTGCCCAAATTTATTTTGTATATCTAGGAATATAAAGAGAATGTTGAGTTATCAAATATCCAACACATAGATAACATTTTTGTTTCAGAAATCTGTACTTTTACACAAAGCCACATGGTTCATATTATTAAGATGTTTTCATTACAAATTGGTCTTGATAGCTCTTTCAGTGTAGGTTGTATCTGTGTTACAAATCAGGTGTTCTGGACACAATTGGCTAAAGAAGCATTAAAGAATGATTGCATTGATTCACCCTTTACTGCACTTTAAATTAACCTTTTATTTTTTTTCATTTGTATTTTTTGTGGTTGCCAGTCACGACAAGTGAATACTTTGTCGTTAGTATATTGCCATTTTAGCACAAATGGTCAATTGACAGAAAATAACACAAGGGGGCAGCAAAACACTAGCAGTCTGTTATTACCGTTTTTCTCTGAGCATATGAACTTGTACAGCAAGGATTTTGCCGACAGAACCTTGGTACCCATGCTGCTGGTTTCCCTTTTGCCTTTAAAGTATATTAGTTATTTTGTAATTTTGTTAATACTATCTACTAAAAATATATAAAATGACCATATGAAGAGATATGAAATGCCAATGTTTTAGACAATTTTTGGGGAAAAAAATGCTGTAAGTAAGAAAGCATTAAAATAATGAAATAAATAGTTTTTATACATCAATTAACAACCTACAACGTTTACCCTAAATAAAAGCAGTTCTATTTTAGTGTATTCACCCCTTGCCTTTAAAACAGCATCAATTCTACAAGGCTTACTTGCAGTTAAGGATTTTGGAGGCACATGCTCCAGTGCGTGATTAAACACTTATACTAACTAATTATATTAACAGGCACTAATGATCAACAAGATAACATGTAGGTTCTAATACAATAATTCAATCAAGCATAATCAGTGTTGTGCAGTAGAAATTAAACTAAGTGAGGAAAAGTAATGCTCTACTAACAAGCCGCTGAACACACGGTGGTTTTACTATATCAGAAAGGTCTCTCACATGCAGAAATTTAAAGAAAGACAGGTTTTTAGATGTGCTGTCCAAGCTATTCTTTAGAAGTAGTGATGGGCCGAGCACCCCCCTGTTCGGTTCGAACGCAAACTCAATGCAAGTCTATGGGGCTAGAACTTAGAAAATCAATGGACCCCATTTTTAAGTCTTATATGCAATCTATTGGCCATAAAAAGTGTATGGGGGTCTGGGTACTGCCCTGGGGGACCCCTACTGCCCCGATCGAGCAGAGTAAACCTTTCCCTACTCTGTTGTCTTTTTTTCTCAAACCGCCCGGCCAATAGAAAACAGTTGGGCGTAGCTAGCGGTCACTGATAGCCCAATCGTTTTCTATTTTATTTTTTACTACTTTTTTAACTGTTTTTCCATTCTGCTGAGTACCACAGAGGTACCGAGCAGAACAGCCGAGCCGAATGCCGCTGCATTATATTCCAGTTAGCATTTTTACTCCATGGTGCTCAACATGAGTTCGTGTATACAGAGAACGACTAGAATTCTCCATCTGTAGTTTATTATTGAGTTACAAAATACATTATGAAAAGAAAAATGTTCATTCCAAGTCAACAGTACATTCACAGGGTAAACTGTATCTTCAAACTGTGCTATTAGTTGCTTACAGTAAATCAATTATTGTTCTGTTAAAATGTAAATATTTATATAATCACCTCTAAAATGCATTAAAGTATTATTATACTCTTAGGGGGTTGTTTACAAAGCTGCGGAAGGCAGCCGAGTGAATAACCGAGCCGAAGTGAATTGAGCCGAACGTTGTTAGGCTATTCACTTCAGTTCAGTACGGCTGATTTCAGCTAAAATCAGCCGTACATCAGCTGCCTTCAGCTGCCTTCGGTCAGCCGAACATGCTCTGAGTGAATAGCCGAATGCTGCCGAGCATCATTCGGCTCGGCTATTCTGCTAGTCACCTCCGAGGTAGCGAGCAGGATATAAAAAATGTAAACAAATGTTTAAAAAGCATTTACATAAATGTAAAAAAAAGTTAAAAAAATAAGAAAAGGAAAAAAAAAACAATGTGGGGTCGCCCTCCCAAGCAATGCCAGACCCTTTTGATCTGGTAGGAATGTTAGGAGGGACCACTATAAAAAAAAAAAATGTGTGGGTTTTCCCCCAAAAGTCATACCAGGCCCTTTTGGTCTGGTAGGAATTTTAGGAGGGACCCCAAGTTAAATCTTTCTTTAAAAAAGTGCGTGGGGTTCCCCCCCAAAGTCACACAAGGCCCTTAAGGTCTGGTAAGGTCTGCCCAGTTGCTGCTGTTTAATGACAGATCAGCGTCCCTAGGTCATTTGGGGATGCTGATCTGTCATTACAGTACAACAACTGGGCGGAGCCAAGCCTGACATCAGCCGACCTTTCTCCCCGTTACGGCTGTCACTACGCCTCAGCTGCGGCTGCTGTATGGTCTATTGTGAATAGCCTGTACAGCAGCCCTTTGGTTTCGACTGAACCGAAGGGCAGAGGCAGCCGAAGCTACGGATGTATCCTTTGGCTGAATAGTGAATAACCCTCTTAATCTTTTAAAAAAAAATTAATCCAGATCAAACAAATACACATTGCCCAGCAAAGTATTCCTTTAGATTTTTGCCCAAGCACTTACAGTTGCCATGTTTCCAAACAGCTGAAGTTTTCTGAGCTCATCTTCCCTGAACTTCCTGTCTAGTACAAGGTCACAAGGGACAGAGCAGTATGGGCATCTACTAGCTTGGAGAGGGGAGCAGGGAAGTGTCTTGCCTTGCTGTACCTGTGTGTTTGAAGAGACATGCAGTTTACTAGCACACACAAGGGTGGCTCCATAGGGAAAGGAGCCACCCTAAAAAAAGTATATTAGGGCAAATGCTCAGGGGACCAGCTAAACATCAAGAAGCAGCATCTACTGTAAGTGATATTGTGAAGGAATATGGATCATATCAAAAAAATGTCCTTTTCTATGTTTTGAATTGTTTTGAATTTGTTTCATTTGCTTCCTAGCTTTGTGACTTTCCTTACTCAGCTTTTAGCATTGCTATGCATTACCAAGAGATATAACCTGTATTAGGGAACGCGCCGAGGATACATGAAAGGAATGCCGAGGGAGGATGCTACGGGCAGAAGATATCTTTGACTAACCAATTAGCGAGAGACACAAGACTTTAACTAACAGCCCCTCTAGTTTGCCCAATAGTACAAGACATTTAGAGATAACAGATGTGGGCATATGTGTGACGAACACTCTCCTGTTATCTGTGTATAAAAGAGAGAGAACGCCCTGAATAAATTAGAACTTTCATAGACCGTTAACCCTGAGTTTGTGATTTTTCCGGTGCACCGAACACAACATAATTAGGAACAGCAGCAGACATCTTGTGTGAACCCAGTTGTGGTTCAGATCCATTTCAGCATATTCAGCATTTGAAATAGATTAAAAAGATTGTTACTTTAATATTACTTTAACTTTCGCCTCTACTGGCATCACTAGTGAATGATATTTGTAATATCCTTTCATCAACAAAGGTGGCAAGGTTAGCAGTGAACAAGGGGCTGCAACAGTCACAGTTAGGACCTTATCCTGGAACAAACCAGAGTCTTTCTACCTCAATGTCACATATATTTTCTATTGTGTAGATATGAGAAAAATATATATCATATAATGTTCTAGAAAATATATTCCACTAGTAATGTCATAACTTACATTTTCAAAGCCGGGAACAATTCAATTACAATGTATTTCACCTCAATGTATTTCACATTGTATCCCACCTCAACCTAACCACTGAACCTTCACATTCTCACATAATTCATTCCCACAGCTACCACAGCTACCTCATGTATCATTTCCCCCTCCTCTTTTAGATTGTAAGCCCTCAGGGGCAGGGCCCTCCTTACCATCTTGTCTTGAATTGTATTGTAACTGTAACGTCTTCCTTATATTGTAAAGCGCTGCGCAAACTGTTGGCGCTATATAAATACTACGTAATAATGATATTTAAATATATTTTTCCTGACTGAATAGTTTCAGAACATAAATATACCTTTATCGCCAGTGTAATGAATATGGTATAAAAACTAGCAAAAGCATCATGGCTCAGTGGGTGCAGAGCCCAGCTACTGTTGGGATACTGACCATCCAAAGAGCTGATGTCATCAGTTTCTAGCACAGGAATAACACTGAAGGTCTGCAGTTAGGTCTACGTTAAATTTGCTTAGTCTGAATTCTAGTACCAAGAAGATGCACATCTAGGTATAACAAATACTTGTTATAATACTTTGAAATGCTGCCGAATATTTGTTTAGCGTTGAGTTCCATATTCTTAACAGCAACTCTACACAGGAAAATGTACATTAAATTGATATGTATTCTGTAGAAGTAACAGAAAAACTTGAATATTGCACTGCTATTTATCTTTGACATTACTTTCAGATGTTTTACTATAAATGGCATATGATGTTTCCCCCTTACCCAATCTGAAGATATTATCTTTGGGTGAGAAAGCTGCTGTCCTCCTCTTAGTTTCTTTAATGAGTTACAGCCTGCTATGCAATTAAAGTTACCTATCAATCATCTGTAGCAGAAGTCCACATCTCTTGTACAGAGACATACTGTGTATGTAGCTTATTAAGAATATTATTATTCACTTCAGTGGAATTTTAAACAGAATTTCAAAATGAATGTCAGATTCAGAGTGCTTTTGAGCCAAGTCTGTCGTGTATATACAATTCATGAAATGTAGCATTTAACGGTAATTTAGGCAAATATACAAAACATTTATTTGTTTCTATTTCTTCAAAGGGGCATACTGGGATAATACTAGTGATGAGGGACTTGTTTCCACTAACCTGGATTTGCCTATAAGCGGTGCATGGCTGTTCACCAGTGATCATTACTTAGGTGAACCAGACCATGGTGCAGTCTGGTAAAGGGGTCCTTTGGGCTAGTCCATGTGTGCAAAGGAAGCCTGTAATCTGCAGTTTGCCTTTAGAGTAGATTTTTTCATAGCTACCTTTGGTAGTTAAAAGGTAAGCTTATCTAACCCTTTGTCTAAAATACTTCATCCAAACCACAGTTTCAGATTTTGACCATTGGGTCTCTTGCAGGTGAAGGTACAAATTATACAGGCATGTTGTTCAATGAGCCTAAAAAACTATAATCAAAGAAGTGTTCAACTAAACTAAACAAATTATGGCTCTCCTTTTCTAGAACTTTAAACAATGAACACATAAAACTTCCCTTTGGTATGTAGCCCTGTTTTGGGGGGCGGGGGGTCATTTGAGATGACCGCCTACGATCAGCTACCGCTGTGGGTAACTCAGAAGTCCTGAGCCTGAGCCAACCTGTGGGTAACTCAGAAGTACTGAACCTCCGCTAAGTGGGAGTCAAGGGCTGTAATCAATTGGTAATGGCAGTGCCTCCACCCAACTGGGCCTTGTGGTGTACAAGTGGGACCCCCAGAGGAGATAACCTTTTCCCCAGGTGTTTTTACTCACATGTGTCTCTTGCAGGAGTAATGAGATCGAGAGTCCATGGATGCCTTTTAACCTCCTTGGCGGTATTCCTGAGTGTGGCTCGGGGTTAATTTTCTGTACCATAAGCGGTAACCCCGAGCCACACTCGGGAATACACAGCGCGTCTCTTACCTTGTCCCTCGAGCCGCGCTGTGTCCTCCGGCCGATGCCGGCACTCATGTTCCGGGTTCCGTCCCTTGTGAGCGTCCGTGTCACAGGGGGGCGGAACCGGCGGGAGATTCAAACGTTTTTTTTTTTTTAAACGAAAACACATAGAACGAAAAAAGGAAGAAAAAAAATAAAAAATCATACTGCCAGGGAGGTTAAACGTTTATTGTAGAACTTGGAATAATGGTGATAGATAGACATGCTGGAATACCCGAAAATGCTGGTAATAATGTAGAATCACTTCTAGTAAGTCGTACAGATCCCAGTGGAAGATCCATCTTCTCCCTCTTGATAGGCCAGAAGTGTCTCTATTCCTGCAGAGGTTACAGTGTATACTCTGCTTCAGGACAGACTGTAGCCTGGACCAGTGGAGGTTCCTGTGGTGACTCCAGTGTCCCCATGACCTCTGTTAACATGGGTTAGGTCCCTGTAGTTGATCCAGCAAAACCAGATGGCATGTGGCATTCTGTGAGGTTAGGCCTTGAGGGCCTAGCCCTAAGGCCTGGGCAGCCGCCCAGCACCTGAGCACCAACCTGCCAACAGGGGAGTGGCAGGAATAAGACAGTCCCAGTTCTGAGCTTGCTCATGGGTTTTGCTATAGCCAATCCCTCCTACTATGATGTTTACTGCACTGATTGGCCACCACAGAACCCCTGTCACATTATACCACTCCAGCACAGTACTCTGTCACAGCAAAGCCTGGTGGATGAAGCACATGGACAACTCATGAGCACACCCTACTGGCGGGAAGTAATAACTAATTTGAAAACCCGAATAACACTGCTATATTACAGGGGGTGTTAGGGGGTAGACCCCTACAGGTATTTATGACAAAAAGTCCTTTATCATCATTATTCCAGAACAGAGAAACAGGTTGTGGTTGAGAATCCCACTTGCATGAACCAGTGATTTAGTGACTACCACTTGGGATCAGGAAGCAATTTTTCCCTGTTCCTAGATTGCTCCTACTATAATCCATTATGGGTTTTAAATTGGTCCATTGCGAGCAAATATCTGTACAAGCACAGTAAATCTGTTGGTAGACCGAAGGGATCGTAAATGAAATTTCTCCGAATAATAATCCAAGTGTTCCACCTGTAATATATTTTTTATTTTCCTATGCTTTCTTCCAGGAGTGAGCATATAAGCATCAGAATGTTCAGCAGAAAATTCGAACTCAGCTACAGACCTCTGTTATACTGTATCAGTGCCACATGGCTTGATTTTACACTTAGCTGTGCTTAATAATGGAAGAATAAATGTCACATGGATTTATTCAAAAGTTCCACTCAAAAATGATTAAAATATGCACCAAAGAATATACTTTCTGTGATGGTAAATAGGGAATGACATGTAATATGCAGTTACCGCTGTAAAATTATTTATCCTGACATTTTAGAGACTGAAATGAGCTTATTAATGCGTTATGCAAAAGCAGTGCAATATTTTGAACTAATGAAAGTAATATGTTCCTGCACATTATCCTGTTAGTTTACTAGAAGCAATACTTCTGACCTGTATTGTATTGTATTGAATTGTATTGAAAAGTATTGCTTCTGACCTGAGGAAGAGAGGTTAACTCTCGAAAGCTTGTCTTTTATATATTTTTTTAGTCAAATTCCACAGCGCTCTGCATGTCTGGCACGAAAGTTATCCCATTCTAAATTATTCTAACCTCAAAGTCATTTCCATGGCTTTAAACAATCAATCAATTCATTAGCACATCTGTCAAGTCCTATTTATATTGGCTGTGACCCACTTGCTACCCTATACCAGAATCCAGAACTCTTCATGTATAAGTCATGGCTCTATTTGTTTAGGAAAAAAAAGCTGAGACATCATATTTTATTTTTCTCATATTAACTTACATTACATACTTTAATTTAGTATTATTCTATCTTCATTTTTAATTGACTGTGAAAGTGGCCATATACTTTTTATATTTCTTTAATCTCTGGATTATTTGTGAATGAATAGTCATACCCTCATCTGTATAAGGCTTGCATTTAAAGCTACTAAAATGTGAATGAATTAAGCATTTTAGAGCAACATTCATTATATATTGCCATTCCATGTCTGGTCCAAAGGCTGTTGTACAATACTTGCAAAACAAACAGACAGCGCCTTGTCCTCATGTATTACCGTTTATTAAAAATTAAAATGGAAATTGACATAAAAAACTACTCACATGGTAATAACTAGATGAAAGGTACAAGGCAGATCCCACAAAAGCTACCTCGCTAGCTGACCCATTTCGAGCACTGAAGAATTTCCATTTTCATTTTTTATAAACGGTAATACACGAGGACAATGGGGCTGTCTGTTTGTTTGTTTTGCATGTCTTGTGAGGAAACTTCCCAGTGGCCTTTTGATTACGGCAGCCTGCATACAATTGATGTTGGAGAACATTTCTATGGAAGTCTGCTGAGCGCTGTGGTCTGCAGTTTTTTGGAACATTGTTTTACAATATTTGTCTGCAGGAGGAAAATTTGTGACATTCTTCAGTTCTGCTTACTGGGCATTTAATTCTCAAATACTGGATTGAACTGCTTTCTAGAATTACAAGAGGTACTGTCTCCTGTCTCAGATTCATTGTAGAAGCATACCACACCTCGCTAGAATAACAATATGTTAATGAATCTGCCCATCATTATGACCACTCAATAACCTTTACGATGGTGAAGCCATCACGTTGTTGCTTGACACCTCTCCATACAGACTGTTGACAAATCAAAGACTTTAGCATTCAAAGCTAGTCCACATTCCCTTTCTGAGCAACTGTAGCCCAATGTTTCTACATAGAAAGCTATCATAAATAGTTTTCCAGCCCCAGAGGCCTTACTACTGGAAGGTAAAAACGATGGTCTGTTCATCTTGGTCCAGGCATGATTACGATAGCCATAACCTGTAACTTACCCAATGTATACCCCAAGTCTAAACTACTGATAGTAGTAAGGGATGTGGGTATCATTAGACCTGTATCTTGAACTCTCATTTGGAAAGGGGAACAATAAAGTAGACTTCATTTCAGGGTAATTAAAAAGAACTTGTCACCATATGATTAATCTCAACAAAAATCTGCCCATAAGATTATATATGTGTACATTTAATGTATTTATGTTTGTTATGTACCTGTAAATATCCCTTATGTAGATATCCAAGCCCTGAGACTTCTGCCATGTACTGCCATCTTGGTTGTAATGTCAGCAGCCCCAGCAGACTCAGAGCTGTCACTCAAGTGACATTCTATAGAATTCCTATTTGCTTCCCCTCCAGCAGCTACATAAAAGCCGGTGAGTGGTGGGCCAGCGATGTTGGGCCAGCACAAGAAGGGGGTTGTGCTAGGAAATTGACTCACCTAGCAAGTTCAAATGCACATTGCAGGTAAATAAAAAAATTATGAAAAGGAAAACCATTGTAAATAAGCATTTTAAAGTATTGTTTTTTCTGTGCTTTTACCTACAATTTGTTAAGTTTGTTACGCAGTTGCTTTAAGTATTTTCCAGCTTTAGGCAAGGTTGTCTTTGCTTATATTTATTACAAATTAAGTTCCCACAATTGCAATTAGTCTCCTCATTCTGTGTCAAGTCCATTTCAGTTAGTAACATATCTCCATTAAGCAGCACCAATCATTTGTATGCAAGGTTTTAGGGTGTTGGTCCCAGACAGTTCAACCTGTTTACTAGATACCTTACTTCTAAAATGCAAGTTAAGCTGGGACTGTTTACATGCTCAAACAATATAGACCTATGGTCTATGGACTCAGTCCTTTACCAATAGAAAATTATGAAGTAAGAAAACCAAAACACCCAGTCAGTAGGCAACAAAAGGTGGCAAACCCTTTTTACAGGCTAACTTGCTGCATGAAGGCAGAATTATGTAGTCCTTACTCCGACATACAATGGCATGGATCAGGCTTGAAAGCATTGTTTTTGTATGTATGTAATGTATGCATGTACAGTATCTATCTAATGAATGAGCAGGTCCAACAGTTGTTCTTGCACAGCGACCCTTTGTTGATTAAGTCCACCATTGGATGGAAGGGTAAAACAAATACCTTTTTAATCTGTTGGCCTTGCTCTTTTTTAATTACTTAAAAAAACATTTGAAATTGATCTGGAAAGCTCTACTCATAACAAGAAAGGGATTATTAATTTTATACTCAGTAGTTTATAAATTTTTATGTTTACGAAATTTCCTTGTAAATTGGTTAACCATATCTGAAATAATGAAAGCATTGTTTATTTCTATTGCTGTCTACAAGTACTATAGGAATGGAAATATGAATTGTAGTGCCAAAACATTCCTTAGTTCTCATGCCACAGTTTTGCCTACAAAGTAATAATTTTCGTTTAATGGTATACATTACACTCCCAGCTTCCAAAGGATTTAGTTTCCCCTAATTGACATATAACAGGAAAACAGTAAAGAAGCCGAGGTGTATCTGTGGTATAAGTGCTAAATAATTTTAGACAGACATTCCAGAAATATACAGTAATTAGCAGTTAAATATTATGTGAGAAGCTGTAGCTCTCTAATTTCTCAGAGGAGCAAAGGCTTGTGATAGATCAGTGTGGTTTATAGCTGTGGAATAAGAGGCACACTTCTGGGATTCTGCAGAACAAAGCCCTACCCTTTAGCTCATCATATAGGCACCTGGACAGAAAACCTGGAATATACAAAAGCATTAAGAGGAATTGTTACTGTAAAGAAAAAAAAGAAAGGCAGATGACAAAATGTACAACAAATTAATATATTAGCCTTACAAGAATGTGATGCTTGTTGTGAATGTGATGGCAAACTATATAGCATTTTAAAAAACACTGTAGACATCATTCAAAAGTAATTTTCATACCACAAATACAGCTTAACTTCTCTGCTACCCTAATGTTATGGGATTGTGATTTCCTATAATCCCATAGAACAAGGGTGATTTCTGAGAATCCCCTTTTGTTAATTCCCAGAGACCTTGATCTGGGCATATTATTTTTTTGTGGAATTGTCTAAGGCACATGTGTCAAACTCAGGGCCCAGGGGCCGAATGCGGCCCACCAGGCCATTTCCTAGACTTCTACTTTCAGATCTAGGTATTAAGTTATTACTAAAACCAGTGATAATCGAATGCAGAGGCAATTATGATAAAGATTAGATACATTTATAGATTCTTACAGATACCTTTGAGGGCAACCATAATGTTGATGCGGCCCACGATTAAATTAGTTTGACAACCCTGGTCTAAGGGATGGTTGCCTCTTCCAACCTCCTTACCTATAGAAACGTGAACTAATTCCCCAAATGCATGACTGCTCCCCTAAATATGTCCCCAATGAAATTTTTAAGTTTCCTTACATGCCACAAAATTATGTTTCTGAAAGATTTCTCTTATGTGTAAAAATATTGGTGATAATACGGATTTTAAACACTGCATGGTCCCAAAGGTATATTCTTCCCTAGCATGGTCTTCTAAATATGCCAGGTCCTCACATACAGACTATTACTTAAATCTACTTTAAGCGTATTTAAACCCTTTTCACCAACACATAGTGCTGTTAATAATATGATTCCTTGCTATGTTATTTATCTAAAGATGTATTTAATAACATAGATTCTGCAGCATATGCAGTCAATACTGTGTGCCATGCACATCTGTTTGTCTGCAGCTAATTCTATGTGTACCTGTGCCATGGATGCAGATCTACATTCTTCAGAATTATGTGGCCAGGCTCTCTTTGGAGGCAAGGATTGCCTAAGACCTAAAAAATATTTCAAGGCTTCTTACAGGGTAACACGTTTGAAAAAAGACTGATATACAGTATATATGCATTAGTTAACATAATCCATATAAAGAGATATGATCTACCACATTACAGAGAATACTTCTTTAAGGAGCATCAAGCCTTCTTCTAGGAGCATGCTTGTAGACAGGGCTGGGACTAGGCAGATGCTGTAGAGGCTCCTGCCTAAGGCGCTGTTCTACGGGCTTCAGCTGCAGTGGGAGCATCACCTGCCCTTCCATCTCCATGACTGTCCCCTGCACTTGCAGGAGTTTAGATTGCAATAGGATAGCTCTGGGAAGGAGTGGCAACTACCTGCTCTGTATTAGGGGCTCTGTGCACTTCTGATAAACAAAGCACAGGGAATGGCTAGTGACTTCAGGAGAGAGACATTGTAGCCTTCATTTACAAATTACTATTATGTATAAACTGTATAGGAATAATAGCATTTTCAGAAGGTGGTCAGCAGTAGCAGCCCCTTTATATCTCTCTGTACAGCTTTCCTTTAATATGCCTCTGGAATGCAGTGAAACCTGTAACTGAACTGTGTAAGTATTATCACTGGCACCTGCATATTTTAATAACTATTTCCATTTGCTGGTGGCTGAAGGTGGCAAATTTAGTTTTACAAGTTTCTTTTCCACAGACCAATAAAAAGTTACCATGCAACTGATGCATACAAATTTAGAATTATGTTACAAAAGATTCTATTTAGTATTATTTTGTCCTAAGGGCAGCATTTCATGCTTAATATTATATTAAGTCAGTAATACAGAAATATGTAGCAATGATTCCAAATCATTTGATAGATTATTGTACAGTAGCTCTGTGTATAGACAACCGAGAAAAAGTACAAATGTGCTTCAGCACAATATTTTGACTAATGAGCAATTTCAGTTTAAAACATTTAATTCTGCATGCTGCCCTCATATGATAAACAGCTGTACATATAAAATCTGTCTGATTCATCTCATAATAGGGTTGCCACCCGTCCGGTTTTCACCCGGACAGTCCGGTTTTGGTGTGTTGTGTACGGGTGCCCAGCCAGTGGGCACCCGTGCACAACACACTCTGTGGCCACGCCGACACCGGCAATTTTCTGACAGGTGCGGCTGCTGAGGTCCTTGTCAAGCCGATCTCGAGCAGCCGCACCGCCGGAACTTCCTCCCTTCTTATTATCCCCCTTAGAAAACAGCTGCCGTTGCTTCTCTCCCTTGTCAGCTATGCCGCTGCAAGGGTAAACAAGAAAAAAAACATTTCTCCCTGCCCGATTCACTTACGGGCTCCACTGTCTCCTCAGCAGTCACATGTGCCTTTCTCCTCCCTCCTCAGCTGCTATTGGCTGGGAGGGAGAGTGCAGCACTGCCATTGGCTGCCTGTGAATCTTAGGAGAGCTGGACAGGACTTGCAGAGAAGGCTGCTTGGAGCTTTACATGGTGGAAATATCGCTGCTTCCCCTCCCCCCACCACCACCCAGAGAGGAAGAAGAGGGCATGAGGACATCAGCACATCAGCACTGTAAGTCCCTTTTTTTATCTTACACTGCTGACCTCCCCACTGCGTCACCTTACTGACCTCCCCACTGCATCACCTTACTGACCTCCGCACTGCGTCACCTTACTGACCTCTGCACTGCGTCACCTTACTGACCTTCTGCACTGCATCACCTTACTGACCTCCCCACTGTGTCACCTTACTGACCTCCCCACTGCCTCACTATACTGACCTCCCCACTGCCTCACCTTACTGATCTCCCCACTGCATCACCTTACTGACCTCCCCACTGCTTCACCTTACTGACCTCCCCACTGCATCACCTTACTGGCCTCTGCACTGCGTCACCTTACTGACCTCTGCACTGCCTCACCTTACTGACCTCCCCACTGCGTCACCTTACTGACCTCTGCACTGCGTCACCTTACTGACCTCTGCACTGCGTCACCTTACTGACCTCTGCACTGCGTCACCTTACTGACCTCTGCACTGCGTCACCTTACTGACCTCTGCACTGCGTCACCTTACTGACCTCTGCACTGCGTCACCTTACTGACCTCTGCACTGCGTCACCTTACTGACCTCTGCACTGCGTCACCTTACTGACCTCTGCACTGCGTCACCTTACTGACCTCTGCACTGCGTCACCTTACTGACCTCTGCACTGCGTCACCTTACTGACCTCTGCACTGCGTCACCTTACTGACCTCTGCACTGCGTCACCTTACTGACCTCTGCACTGCGTCACCTTACTGACCTCTGCACTGCGTCACCTTACTGACCTCCCCACTGCGTCACCTCACTGACCTCCCCACTGTGTCACTTTACTGGCCTCCACACTCTGCGTCACTTTACTGGCCTCTACACTCTGCATCACCTTACTGGCCTCCGCACTCTGCGTCACCTTACTGGCCTCCGCACTGCGTCACCTTACTGACTTCCGCACTGCGCCTCCGCACCCTATGTTACACCGCTGACCAATTTACTCTGTGTTATATCTGACCTCGCAGGAGCCTTCTGGGGAGCCAGGCGATGCTTGCTTATAGCGCTTCTGCCATCCGCACACCTCCCCTTACTAAGACCCCCGCACCCTCCTGGCACCCTCTGCCGAAGAAATCAGGCCAGAACCCCGGAGCAGAGCGGCAGCTCAGAGTATGTAGGAAATTCATATACAATTATTCTGCATTGCATGTCTGTGAAGGTTCATTTATCCAGGTCATAGAATATCTATAATAGGCAACTGTACTTGCTTTATTTTTCTGGGAGACGTTTCACTGGTCATGTGATCAGCTTTCGGCTGACCAGTGAAATGTCTTGAAGAAAAATACAGCATGCATTGCTCTATGTTTTGCTGGGATTTGTAGTCCTCCAAAGCTGGTGGTATTCTGCATTACTGTATAATTTATTGCTGGGATTTGTAGTCCTCTATAGCTGGTGGTATTCTGCATTGCTGTATAATGTATTGCTGGGATTTGTAGTCCTCTATAGCTGGTGGTATTCTGCATTGCTATATAATGTATTGCTGGGATTTGTAGTCCCTCTACAGCTTGAAGTCAGTAGCAGAACTACCAGGATCACAGTGATGAGATATCCCTCTGCCACCGCTGTTCTGTACTTTTCCGTGACCCATAACATTTCTTAACCATGTCACTTCCAGGTGCGCATAAAGAAAGGGCGTCAGGAAAGCAGCTGATTTGGATGACATAGCCGCACCAGAAGTGACACTGTGAAGAATTTTTATGGGGGTCGAGAAAAACTATAGAACACCGGCTTTGGCCCTGTCCGGCTGCCCCTACTCTCCTCCCACAGCACGGATGTCCGGACAGCCAGTGGTGGTCTAAAGCAGGTGGGAGTGCCTAAGTATGGGACATGAAGTGGAGGGAGGCTAGTGAAAATTATTATCCCCCCCCCCCAGTGTTGACTGTGGTATCTTATGTGTCCCCCCTATATATTGTTCCTAGAGTTGCCACTGCTATGAGCTGCGGGTAGTCTGTGTATGTTTACAGGTGCCCACAGCTCAGAGAAAGATTCGGGTTTCAGGCAGATGTGGCTGCCCGAGATCACGCTTGACTAGGACCTCAGCAGCCGCATCTGTGATCGCTCCTCCGCTCTTCTAATTCTGGTGCTCTATCGCATAGAGAAGAACGAGGAGATGTTCCTCTAAGTGATAGATCACCAGAGCTAGAAGAGCGGCCGGGCTATGTAGATCCCCATGCAGCTGAAGGGAAGAGCCATGAAAAGGTGGGGTTACAGAAATTCAACACAACACCGGCTCCCTGAAACCCGAGTGTCGCACAGCCGGCACAAATCACAAGGTCACCTGAAGATATCAGTGCTCCAACCCAGAACAGCACAGAATATGTAGCTTCACATTATTTTTGTATTGCTGGGATTTGCAGTTCTCTATGGCCGATCTCCTTACTTCCTCCCCCGGCTGCCTCTCCTCGCTCTCTCCTATTCTCCCCAAAAAAATTTTTGTGGCGCTAGAGTGTTCGGGTTTCACTTGAAGAAAAGGTGGCAACCCTATCTCATAACCTGGTAATTTGGTCCATAGATTGCCCTGCTGTGTTCTCTATGGATTAATGTGTAGAATTCAGCAGGAATTGCCTGATTCGTTTGCCTGGAATAACATTAAACAGATATTTACAGTATATATAAAGCATATTGACAGTGGGGGTAAGAGCTAGGAGAGGCCTTAGTGTTGTAAATAATACTATTGTTAATCTTCTTTGTTAAGTATTGCAGTGTTTCATCCTCAAAGAAAAGTTTTGTGTTTACCCTCTGGTGGAGACTTACTACAATGCTGCAATGCTGTTAGGCTGGGCCCAGTATTGCAGACATGGCTTGTTTCAAGACACATTTGTCTACTTTTTAAATACTAGCCATAACATATTGTCGTATTATTATCTTAAAAAATATGGTGCATGCATTATAAAACAGAGAAGTGTTCACTTTGCCTTTTTAATCGATTTCTATAAATGCAAGGACCTACACAGATGCAATTAGTTTATGTTTCCATCCTTAGAACACTATTGTCAGTGGTTTGCTTTATCATGTCTAGTGATTGATGCTGGCTTGTATGAGAAAAGTACTAGCCTTTGCCAGACATAAGAACAACAGTATAAAGATCTCATTGTTTGTAATCCTGCTGGAAAAACTGTAAGCAGGGAACAAAGCATCCTTTAAGAAGTCTGCAAAGGGCTTGTGAAACCTCAAGGTGTAAACAAGTAATTGTAATGGCTCAATGTTTTCAAAGAGCCAAGCGGTAGTAGTATAGCTCACACAGTTTTATGGGGAAAAGTTAAACAATGTTCACAATCCAAATCTTTACAGCATGACTAAAGTCCAGCACAATGGTTCTGCCACCCTACATATATTAGCTGCTTATTGCAGCGTTCGGAAAGCCTTATCACGGGCTTGGTCCATCTTTGGAAGATTGCCCCCTGTGTTCTTGGGTCTGTTGTCTTGTGCACATGCCATGCTGAGATACAGCAACAACAGTATTTCTACTTCTAGACATTGCTAAAACTGAAAGGACTGTTCCTAAAAGACTTAGCAGGTCTTGTTTCTTTCACCACTACTGCAGTGCTTCTCCAGGTTGGCTGCTCAGCAACCAGTAGTTTTATCTAATCAGAGAAAATGCAGAGAGGGGATAAAATGGCAACTTAGACAGTGTTATGCTGGACTTAGGTAACGTAAGTAAACACTTGACATGAAATCTTTCCATCTTTGTAAAATGCTAATGCTAGAATGGAGGGGAACTACTTTCAACAACACAAACAATTTTAGGTAAATTCTGTATGTTTCATCACTGGTGTAAACATCAATACCAATGTGGTTAGACTTAATGAGGAAAGTTCAGTCATCTCATCTTGTTTTCTCGCTTTTCTCTCAGTCTAACAAATAATTCTCCTACCCAACCTGTCACAGTCTGTTTATCACACAAACCTCCAATATGTGAAAGATCTGTCACTGTTTTGTCAGTGCCCCACGCATGTACCCTGACTTGAAAAGATGAAGAGTTATGGTACCAGTGCTTGAGTGATATCCTTGATTTTACAAATAGCGCATAAGCCGAAGTAGCTCTGGATGCACTTACGGCTCTTGCAGCAGAGGTAAGTCAGAGCATCACCTTTTTATTGTCAATGTTTCACTACAGCTCAGTCCATCTTTATGAAGGCTTGAAAGAGATGGACTGAGCTCCATCGAAATATTGACCATAAAATGCTGATACTTTGATATGGTGTATACCACTTATAGTAAAGGACAAATATGGATGTAAGGTTATTGATTCTACAGTATATGTATATAGGTACCATTAACCCAGTTATATTAAAAAACATACAAAGAGAGGATTCGGGAGCTTTCACGGGTACCAATGCACAAAATGCATACAATATACCAAAAAATGAATATATTTTATTTTAACAATCATAAAATGTTATCAATTTGAGGCCAGTCACAACAAGGCTCACACAGACTTCCGGTTCCGGCGCCTGATGCAGCGGTAGCAGAGGACAGAGCTTCCGCGCGGCCAGGGCCTTAATCGATACTAAATCTTACTCCAATAAGCCTGCACACTTCTGGGTCGACTCAAGGACACAGCCTCATCACCCACATGGAAAAGTTTCTATCGAAACGTCGCTATACACCTCGTGGTAAAGCCACCCCTAATCGCGGCAAGCGCTCACAACTCTCCAAGATGGCGGCTGCCTCTGAGAGACCAGACGTCAGCGCTTCTTCGGATGAAGACATGCCGGCGCTATCTGAACATGGCCTGATAGCGGCAGAGGTAGCGAAACTACTAAAACCTACTATACAAGATATCGTGCACAAAGCGGTATCAAAAGGCATACAAGCCTTGCGACAGGAGCTACTGGCTCAGGCCCAGAGGATAACGGAAACGGAACAACGCATTGTCCTCCTGGAAGAGGGATCCGAGGTATCCTCCTCTCAAATCAACTCGGCTCATCGCCATATTCAATACCTCATGGATCGCGTCGAGGATCTAGAAAACAGATCCCGTCGCAACAACTTGCGGATCATCGGTCTCCCGGAATCCTATCATCCATCCATGCTGCCGACCATCTGTGCACACAATATTCCGGATCTGCTGGGTCTTCCGGCCCCATGCAAGGTCGAGCGAGCCCATCGGGTGGGCCCCCTTACTCCGGATCGCAAAACACCCCGTCCGGTCATAGTCCGCTTCCTGGATTACAACAATCGCCAGGCGGTTCTACAAGCATTTAGAGCCAAAAAGGGCCTCCACCTGGATGATAACCGCCTCCTCATCTTTGCGGACTACTCGGCTGAGGTAACAAAAAAAAGGAAGGCATTTGCTAAACCTTGCTCCCTTCTCTATCATCAGAAGATTCGTTTCACCCTGGCATACCCGGCCTCCCTGCGTTTCCAATCCCCAGATGGCAAACAACGCTCCTTTCAAGACCCAACGGAAGCCCTGAATTTCCTGGAACACATGACCAGCAGAGCGTCGGCCTCGAGAAATCCGGATCCCCTAAACCTCCACGTCCGGCCACCCCGGCAAGAAGAACCGCGACTCGTCTCCTGATGACCGCGTCGGATTCGCCCTGATTTGACCTCCGCGTATCGAACATCTCCGACCTGCACTCCATCAACCTTTTCTTTCATCGCGACCCGCCACCACGGACGGAGTCGGGATCGGGGGGGTCTCCTCCGTGGTCTTGCGCGAACCGGATTCTCGAACGGCCCACAACATCTGAGGACCGAGCCATGGATACTGCGAGTAACCGGACTTCCCTCTTCCTCACTTCCAATTGCCCTACCCTATCCCGCCACCCGAATGGGGTGACACAAGCTTCCGTGGAGCTTTCCATAGGGCTTTACACATAGACGTTATTGACAGTGGCATCTTCACCGTTATCTCATTTTCAATTTAAGGCGGCCACCCATCCTTTTTGTGTATTTTACACCTGTGCCAGGCTTGGGTTATTACATGCCCGACTGTTAATGTTCTAGGCACTGGCCTAGTGGAGCGCCCCAACATGTTCTGCTACGATTTTCAGGAAAAAAGCGAAGTCACGTATGGTATCTTCCTGGTTTATGTTTTGGTTTTTGTTTTTATTTCTGAAGTTCTTTTTTCTCATAATACTTGGCTCTGTTGGCCTCAAGTACAGCGCTTCTCTGCTCCATATGCTGCTTTGGGCTCCTACATCTCCCTCACGGGGTACTACCCCCTGGCTCTGTTTACGCATTCTCCCTCAAGGGTATTTTTGGTATTTTTCCTATGTAATTGCATTAATGACTCTGCATCCTTGTCACAAATGTGTTACCCATGTTCTGTTCCACTCACTTCTTTGTGTTACCGGTTTTGACAACAAAATGATAAAAATGTATATCTATATATATATAGATATCTATTTATGTCTCGGGACTTACATGTGATCTCCTGGAATGTTAATGGCTTGCGCTCCCCTGCTAAACGCATGATGGTACTTCGCCATCTTAACAAACTTAAACCAGATATAGTACTCCTACAGGAGACACATCTACCTTTCATGGAGGCTCAACGCCTATGCAAAATGTGGGTTGGTGAGGTGGTGAGCTCCCCAGCGGTGGGAAGAAAAGGGGGGGTTGCCATCTTATTTCATAAATCCCTTGCTTATACTATAACTCACACCGAGGTAGACTCTGAGGGCAGAAAATTGCTGTTGAAACTCGAATTGATAGGAAAAACCATTTCCCTCTACAATTTTTACTTCCCCAACGCACCCACGACTTCTTATTTCCAGGAGATTACCACATGGGTCCTCCAAGATCCCAACCCTTACAAGCTCCTGGGAGGAGACTTTAATTCTGTAATGGTGACGAGCAAAGACAGGTCGGGAATGGTTCACACACAGTCGAAGGTCACTAAAACTCCTCCCACGACTTTGTCTCAAATGATGAACGGATTAAACCTAGTGGATCTTTGGAGGGTCCGCAACCCCCTGGAAAGAGAATTCACACACTTCTCAGACGCCCACAAGTCCTTCGCCAGGATAGACTACTTCCTGGGGTCAGACCCCATGGACGCAGTGGTGGGGAATACCCAAATACTACCCATAGCCATATCTGATCATGCCCCTCTTCTACTCCAATTACATTCCTCCATACCGAAGGGCGATGCGTTCCTATGGCGTTTCCCCTCACACTTATGCAAAGACACCTCTTTTCAAAAAACATTGTTCGAAACATGGAGGGAATACCAGTCCTTTAACTCACAACATGTTGACAACCCTAACCTCTTCTGGGAGACGGCAAAAGTAGTTCTTAGGGGTAAAATTATGTCGTATGTAGGGGCCAAGAAGAGACATACCAAAACACAATTCCTCAAGGCTATCTTCTCCCTCAGACAAGCCCAAATGACCTACACCTCTTATCCCTCCCCGCAAACAGTGCTCTTTGGAAGAAAGCCAAGAAGCAGTTTGAATGGTGGTCTGCCCAGCAGCAAACATTTTACCAATCCCACTCTAAACTTCACTTCCATAAATTTTGGAATAAACCAGGGAAACTATTGGCCAATTTAACAAAACCAAGATCCTTTAAATCTCATATACCCTCCCTACGCACTGAAAAAGGCATCCTGGTCACGGATCCCAGGCTCATTAACTCCACCTTAGAAAAATATTATACTAACTTATACTCCTCGGCCAACCCACTGATTCCAACCTGGGGGATGCCTTTCTAGACTCAACTATCCTCCCAACCATTTCAAAGGAGGACCTCGCCTATCTCAATGCGGACATATCTCAGGAGGAAATCCTTCATGCCATCAAAATCACTACTAATATTAAATCCCCAGGTCCAGACGGATATACATTTGCATTTTATAAACTAATGCAAGAACAAGTAACACCCACACTACTGGAAGTCTTTAACAACATATGGCACGGGGGCGAATATTTGAAAACGGGACAGGAAGCCTACATCAAAGTGATCCCTAAGAAAGGCAGAGACCCCACTATACCAGACTCTTACCGGCCGATATCCCTTATAAACACCGATGCCAAACTCTTATCCAAGATTATTGCCGACAGACTGGCTACAATCCTGCCACAATTAATATCTCCTGCCCAGGTTGGTTTTGTCAAGGGTAGATCAGCGGTGGCTAACATTCGCAAGGTTTTGGCAGTGCTTGAGTATGCGACGCTGAAAAGGCCTTTGACAATATCCAATCCTCGTGGCTCCTCAAAGTCCTGGAGAAAATGGGGTTCTCTGGTCCTTTTCAGGCCTTTATCTCGACATTATACGCTTCCCCCTGCGCCCGAATACTCACACCGGGTTTTATATCCTCCAGCTTCCCTCTGAAAAAAGGCACCAGACAAGGCTGCCCCCTATCCCCTTTATTGTTAATGTCTCTCTGGAACCTTTATCAATATACTTCCAACACAACGAGCAAATCACTGGAATCCCCTTCAAAACACACGACCTTAAAATTATGCTCTTCGCAGACGATATAGTACTATTCTCGTCCGACCCATCTCACGACATCCCTCTGATCCAGGACGCTTTTAACCACTTCCAAAAATTCTCGGGCCTTAACATAAACATAACCAAGACTGAAGTTCTCCCCCTTACCGCGCCAGCCACCTGCTCACTCTCCAACATGAACACCTTTACTGTAGCTAAATACAAGATCAAATACCTGGGCCTACTTATTGGCAAGACTCCGTCCTCTCTCTATAATTTGAACTACCCCCTCATTCAAAAAATACAAAAAGAATTGCAAATGTACAAAGACCTACCCCTGTCACTCTTTGGTAGAATACACCTTGTCAAAATGATCCCCTTCGCTAGACTCCTTTATCCCCTACAAACACTCCCTATCCTCTTGAAACACAAAGATGTACAGGCCATCAATTCTGCCTTCCTATGATTTATATGGCAAGGAAAGAGGGCGAGGATATCGCTTAAAAAACTCAACTTACCCAGAGCCGAAGGAGGCTTGGCCTTTCCGAACCTCAGACTATATAACTTGGCTTGTTTGCTTCGCCATTCTATTGACTGGGTGAGCGCCACCTCACGTTACTCCAATTTCCTATTGGAATCGGAAATGGTGTTTCCTTGGACTCTGACCTCCCTTCTTCATTGCCCCCTCCAAGCCCTACCTCTACAACTCCGATCCAACATACTTCTTAGGGATACCATTATTGCTTGGAGAGAGGCACACAAACTATTACATCTAAACCCTTTCTTTTCCAAATATCTGACCCTGAGAGGGAACCCTTCTTTCCCACAAGGGGAGGAATACGAGGTCTTCGCCAGGTGGGCAGAGAAGGGGGTATCCCTTTTCACTGACTTTTGGAACACATCTCTCAAGAAACCCTTGTCATTTGCAGAATTCCAATCCTCCTATGGGATATCACCTCGGGATTTCCTCCCCTGTCTGCAAGCCATGGCCCACATTAAACAACTAAATCCTGACATCCCCAAGATACTGGCCAAAACGCCAATGGACACCATTCTCTCCCCCACCACCAACTCCATATCATTTCTCTACCCACATCTACGCCAGGCGGCCCTGCCCCCCCTCTCAACTTCTAATCTGACTAAATGGGAAACAGACGTCCCGACGGAGGACATTGTAGAAAATTTTTTACAGGGTTATAGCTCACTATGCAAACTAATGCCTAACGAACAATGGAGGGAGACGCAATTTAAAATTATGCATAGAGCATATTATGCTTTCCAAATTAAATTCAAGCCAACTCGGAATACTACATACCTGGATCATTGTCCCAAGTGCAAACTGCAGGCCGCCTCCTTATTCCACTGCCTATGGGACTGCCCACAGATCCAATCCTTTTGGGCTTCAGTGGCTAGGTACGTCACTTCGGTGACCGACCAACACCTTTGCCCGGAGACCCTCCTGTTCCTGTTCAACTACTGGGACCTTACATCCTTATCTGCCCCAGGCACCTGTGGTCGTTCCATAAAACATTGGATAAGCATTTCTATACTGGTAGCTAGGAAATGTATTCTAAGGGAATGGTTATCACCACTCCCTCCCACGATACAGAGATTTCGAGACGACCTGATGGATTTATTTTATTTAGAAAGACTGGACTCTACTTTGAACTTACAGAACGAGAAGGGTGTAGCCAGGTTCTATGATAAATGGAAGCTGTATATTGCATTCTCTTTCTCTCCATCTGAACAGGAAGGCCTGCTTGCACCCTTTGAGTTCTCTACGTGCTACCTCCTGGATAAATTGCAATCTCAATAGCTATGGTCCATTTAATTACCTCAGAGGATAATGCCTACTCTCCAAGCCCATACCCAAACATCGAGCCGGGGATAGCCTCATTTAACCCCATTTAACCTCATTTAGCCTCATTTATCTCTAATGACCCCGAGACCCTAGGATTATAGATTGTAGATCATAGAAAAGTATACCCATACACACAGAGGAAAAATGTAGCTGAAGCTCTGAGTTAAATGCAATACTCTCAATGCACAAGTATACTCTTCTACAACTTTCACACAAAAGCTCCATGAATAACCCTATCTAACTCCTAACCTCTCACTTCCCTATACTCCCGGGACCCCCACATCCTTTCCTACATAGAACTTTAAATTAAGGTTTCGGTAAACCCCCACTGAAGTAAATATAGCACGATTATGCCTTACTATTACTTCAAGCTTAGAATCTTCCTGCGGAGTCAGCACATAATGGAGCGGTAGCTGCACCCACTGCTACTACCATGTTTATTGGTACTGTATGTATTTATGTATCTTGTTTATCATAGGCATCAAACCATGTACTGGGCAGTATACTTGGTACTTAAAGATGAGCACACCCTTCAATGCTTACTCTGACTCCCGGTGTCCCAGAGGATGTCAAGTTACTTACCCTTAGCGATATTGATATTGCTATTATTATCATTTTTGTCTTAAAATATAATAGCTTGAAGGATTTGGCGGACCATTTCTGCACCATCGCAATGTTTATCCTATCATTTCTGTACCATCACAATGTTTATTCCTATCATTTCTGTACCATCGCAATGTTTATTTCTATCACTGCTGTACTGATCTTTTCTATTGAAAATAAAAAAAATGTTTTTCAACAAGGCTCACACAGACAACTTCAAACTGTATACCACATTGCTCATATTCTCTGTGTTGTAATGTTCAAAATGATGGTACAAAAAAATTGTCAAGTTCATTGTCTACAGTATAATCACAACACAGATGGAGGATGAAGTGAGAAACTGATTAAATGCATTAAGTTGAAATATTTCCAACTTCATGAGGAGTTAATGGTGGGTAAGCAATACACACAGTAAAAACAATCTGTATGCAGTCATGTGGGTATAAACATTTACAGAGCAAGAAGAGAGAAGGGGCACTGTTAGGGACCACGGGAGAATGAGCAACCCCTTACAAGGGATCTACTTACAAGGGATATGAAATCTGCCAATGGAAATAAACATCAGAAAGAGTGGCATATCAGCTACATCATGGTTTCAAGCAATTAGTTAAATATACAGGATCACCAGATGCAAGTGTAGAGTGAGGAAAAAAAATGTGTTACCTGTCAGAATCTTCCAGCAGCCTCAGTGGATTTACTTGATATGGGTTAAAAGCCTGTCACATAAAATCACTCATGAGCTTAAATATCTAATCCTAAGAATAAAAATGTAATATATTACAGCATACCACCCATTAGATGCAGTGGTTGAATTAATTTTCTTTTTTCAGACCAAGTACATTTTCTGCAGAAAGATACCTGTTGATCCTACCAGAATTCCATTGTTCTTGTAACTTCCCATCCATTGAAATTAAATCTCATACAACTAAATTAGAATGACATAATTTAAGCTTTACTAATGAGGAACATAATGAGAAAATTAATTATTTGGACCAACCTTGAAGGGTTTTGTAGCACAAGGGAAGATGTATGTACAGACCTTTTGTAAACCTACTTTTCTGGAAACTCTCTTCTTAGGGCAGACAGTTGCTATCCTCTGCAAGTAAAAAGGGCTATACCCAAAGGTCAATTCATTAGGGTGAAACACAACTGTCATATCCAAAAGATTTTGAAAATGAAGCACTGTTATGGAGAAGAGGTCCCTAAAACAGAGCTACAAATGATCATTGATTAAGGAAGCCTATAGGTGAGTTCAAAGAATTTCTAGAGAACTTTTATTGGGAAATTTAAAAAAACTAAATCAGTAAGATAAAAAAATATGTCAATGGTGTTTTCTACCAAGTACAGTACAGAGTTTGAGGAGATAAGAAAAGTATCCAAATATATTTAACTATTTTACAAGGTGATATGGTTCTGAGGGACATTTTGTCTTCTAGGGAGCAGTTTGTGGCCAGACAAACACCAACATTGGGCAATATTCTTTCTCCTAGTTTATTCCATTCCAAAAATGGAACTTAGTTACATACCATCGGGATGTTCCGATGTTGTGTGGGTCATAGCTCCAGTTGCCCTCATTTAGGCAATGCACACAGAGTTCAGTCATATTGCACAGGAAAAATATTTTATATTAAACAGTTGGTAAACTGTCAAACAAGGTATGTAGTTAATGTGATCTCTTGTGCGCGGTGTAAAAAATAATACGTAGGAAGGACCGTTAGAAGGTTGTGTGATCGGACAAGGGATCACTTTCAAATATCAGAATATGGAAGAATACAAATGTAGCAAAACATTTCTGCGAAGAACATGGGGGGGCACAAAGTTCTTTAAAGTCCAGATTTTAGAGAGAGTCAACTGCCCAGTGAGAGGGGTTGATCGACTCTCTTTGTTGAGCAGAAAGGGCGTATTGTGGATTTTTAAATTAGGGACACGCATCCCTATGGGTATGAATTTTGAGTGGGATGTTACCCACTATTGTTAGTAATTTTAACCCCATGAACCTCATGTCACATAGTCTGTTTGTCTCTAGTTTACGAACATTATAAAAAATAACCATCATCCCACTAATCCAACAGTGTTAGCTCAATATAATCTCTAATGGCAAACTCTGAGAAGCCCAATGAAGGATTTATGATTATATATTAGAATCATTAATGTGTGCTACATCAGGGACCAAAAGTAAATGTGTGTAACGGCTCCTGTAGATATTTCTGTTATATGTAACCAAGACTGACTGAGGCACAGCAGACAACAGCAGCTACCCTTAATCTGGCCATACACTTACAGATTATCTGCAGATTTTCTATGGTCAGATGGAAAAAGTGCAACAGATTACTCGATCTACGCTAAACTGTTTGGATGGAGGAATCTCCCGCTGGGCCAAGTTTTAGTATCTTGCTAGTCGGCCCCGCTGGTTCTCAAAGCACCTAAACAATGCCTGCATCCAATCAGATTGTTCAGGTATTTTGACAGCCAGCAGGGCTGACTAGCAAGATACTGAAGCTTGGCGCAGTGGGAGATTCCTCCATCCACACAGTTAAGCGTAGATGGAGGAATCTGTTGCACTTTTTCCATCTGACCATAGAAAATCTGCAGATAATCTGTAAGTGTATGGCCAGCTTATGACATTGGCAGTCCAGGCCTTATGATCCACCTTGTTACCCTGCTTCAACAGGGTAGAGTATTTCAGAGAGGGATGTTAAGAAAAGCTAGATCTTTTTAATTTTTCATTTGGATTCACAAGTTGTTTTTCAGAAATTTCTTGTCTGTGTGTTAAGTTCCAATCTTTACATGGATTGTTTTTGAGCTGCTATAGAGAGATATTTATTGCTTGGCTCAAGGATTTTCAGCAGACATCTGGAGAACTGAAGATTGTCATCTTATCTGTTGTCGCCATGGGAGTCATTTATTAGATTTCATTATGTGTTAATGCAACTTGTTCCAGTGATAACATGTGTGTCTTTACCTGAGATGACATTGTGGAGCCATGGCTTCTGAAAGGATAAAACTACAAATCCCTTCTACCGTCTAAGCACCTGTTTTCCCCCATGACGACAACTCTGAGTATAATGATTTCTGCATATTACATACCTTATCCATCTAAACTTCCACGGATGTGCAGTTTATCTTCTACCAGGTAAAGAAAAACACCACCAGGATAATGAATTGCTTCCTCTTATTTCAACTCCTCCAGCTGCTGCTTTTTCGCTATTAAAATTGAAATGTAGGTAAAGGTATTTTCAGTAAATAAATAATACAAACTGTAAAATGTAGAAGCACATGCCCAAGCAAATCATTTTTGCATGGTGCTTAAAAGGAAATTCTACCTTTTGCAAAAAAACAATACTTTTTATATACACTTTTATATAAAGAAAAAATGTGAAAAAGCATTGCAAGTGCAATCAGTAGATAGTGCGTGCAATGCTCTGGCACCTGTCCATGTCCATTCCAAGGTATGGACATGCAGTAGCATGGACATGAGGAAGTGTTGTTAGATGACAAGTGCGGTGACGTCAATGCACATTTATTCTATTGAAACTACACGGCCCTCTGCTGTGGTGACTGTGTGGGAACCTGTAGTTTCTCCATTCACAGTTCCTGTCACAGGATCTGTGGATGGATGATGCAGCCTTGCACAGCTGCGCCAATTTAAAAAAGTAGCAGCAACCTGCATGGAGAAGAACCCTATGATTCTAGTAAGTTGGGGGTGGATGTCTGCACTCTGACCATGTTTCATGTTATGCCCTAAATATGGGTATAACATGAAACATGGTCAGAAAGGTGCACTTAGCCTTTAAAGAACTGCCTACCATAGCTCCAGTAGTGTTTGCACTTGGTAGAAACCTGTTCTCAAAGAAATTGTTAGGCTGCCCTGCTGATTTCTCTATTTGAATATGCTAGCTGCCTGGCTATTGTGCTGATCCAATTGCTTCTATACTTTCTGATTGAAGGCCTGTTTACACCATCCTGTGCATTAAGGGCATGGTTCCGTGCCATTAACACACTGGATCACATAAACAAAGGCTCCCCGCCAGGGTGTCCCGAGGCTGGGTGACACCCGGAGCGGTTAACTTTTCAGAGGGGGGTGACACCAAAATGACTGTCAGTCATTTTGGTGTCACCTGGGTGCGGGCCGCACCCCCCTTGTGACGCCGCTGCTCCCCGCGTTCTGGGGTGGGAGGGGGCAAGTCGGTGCCATTCATGTCAATGGCACACCTCCTGCCCGCAGAGTGATCACCCGCACCAATGCCATGCACTATTTTTCCGCAGTCGCACTGCACTGGAACGCAAGGCATTTCTCTACCATGCATTCCGGTGTGGGCAATTGCACTGCAGGCAGGAGGCATGTCTGCTATGCCACTGACAAGAATTACACCACCATGCCCCCTCCTACCCCAGAACCTAGGGAGCCCCGGAAACCATGCCCTGAACGCATTGGATGGTGTTAACAAGCCCTTAAAAAGTATGCAGATAAGATGTTCTTACTTCACTTGTTTGTTCCACGTAAATGGCTCTGGAAAATATAGAAGCAAGGGACGGCTAGGCAGCTAGCTTTTTTTTTTTTCTGTACAGCTTTCCTCTATTAAATGCAAAAGTGCTCATCTAAACTCCAAATAGCAGTAGCGTATAGAAAATAAATCACATCTGAAGCCAGATCAAGGAAAAATGAATTGTGATTGCTCCTAAGGCTTCACCTGTATATAATGTATATTTTACAATCTTGAAGCTGGGTGCCACTGTCACTTTCACATGGCGATTTTGCCTCCAGTCTAGTGAGATCCCACCTCAAGAGCTTTCACTGTTCTTTCCTTTATATCTAGCCCCTAGCATACACACCTTACCTCTCTGTCTCAATGACAGCAGTGACATGGCTCATCCAGCATTCAGAGCTATCCTTCTATTTCCTATACAGTAATACCTTGGTTTACAAGTAACTTGGTTTGAGAGCGTTTTGCAAGACAAGCAAACATTTCTGAAAAATGTTGCCTTGATATACAAGCAATGTCTTGCAATAAGAGCAACATTTTGTAGAAAAGCACCACCCGAATAAGGCTGTAGCAGTGCGAGCGATGAATCTGTTTAATGACAATGCAACGTCACATTGGATATATTCCTTGTTAAGGTTTCACGAAATGAAAAAGATTCCATTGAGCCAAGAGATAGCAGTGATTCCGTTAGTGATAGTGAAAGTCGTCCTACACAATAATCCTCCTCTCTCTTGTCTCCCGCACACCAGCCACGAAGTTAGCGGTAATTGTTTTATTTTTCTTTATATTTTGTACAGTATTATATTACAGTACAGTATTGTAATAAGTTTTATATGAATATTTTTGGGTTGTGGAACGAATCATCTGAATTTCCATTATTTCCTATGGGGAAATTCGCTTTGATATAAAAGCGCTTTGGATTACAAGCATGCTTCCGGAACGAATTATGCTCGTAAACCAAGGTATTACTGTATTGTAAAAAAAAGTGCTCTGGAGTCTTCTTGCACCCATTTTTCATCTTCAGGGAGTATTTCTCATCTCCCTGTCTGTTCTGCCCCTCACTCTTTACTTCCACCTCTCAGGTCTCCTTTGCAGAGGAACATCTTCTGTTTCCTGGCAGCAATATTAAAGATTTCCTTCACACTGTCACAACTTTACACTCTCATGGCTCATACACTACCTCTCTCGCTGCTCTCCTCCACCTCGTGCTCACACACACACTGACCTAAGCAATGATACATTCTCCTCCTGTGTGTCTACTTCTCTTCCCCTTTGTTGTCATGCTGTGTCCTCATTGAAATGCATAGACTCTGGAGTAGGGTTTGAAGTCTCTGGACCACCTCTACTAACAACACGGAGCAAATGGAGTACACAAACACACAAGTACAAGGTCACAAGTATTCCATTCTACCATAAATAAATATATACCAGAGTGTGTGTATTCTGCATTAAATCTTGGTGTACTTTGAAAATTACTTCCACATCTGTGCAAAATCTTTTGCCCTCTGTGCAGGAGCTTCCTGTAATAAAGACCGGTCCCTGCTGCTCTCTCTCCCTGTGCACAGTGACTGGTCTTGTGTCCTCCTCTCCTGTAAATTTCCGCAGGCTGTAGTATGTGGAGCCAATGTCCTGTATCCAGGACAGCCAACTGGCCATCAAATGGCAGTTAAAGGGTCTAGATCAGGAGTAGATAACCTCAGCCCCCGCTGTGGTAAAACCATGAATACCCTCATGCCTCTGTCTCTGGGAGTCATGGCTGTGGCTGTCAGAGCCTTGCAATGCCTCATGGGATTTGTAGTTTCATCACAGCTGGAGTGCCAAGGTTGCCTATCCCTGGTCCAGATGTTTCTCTGGGAAGAATTGTGAATGATTATGACTCCATTTACAATCATCTGACAAAGCAGCTAAGGCATTAGCTCAAAATTATCATTTCACCCTTCTAGCTCCCAGTTAAATATTACAATGTATCACTTTCCAATTGTTAAGCTGGTAATGCAATGCCTCCAAAATATATATTTAAGTACATCTTCTTTGTCCCAAGGACTCATGCACATGGGCACCTGGGGCCATACAGTGTAAAATGATCAGTATACACTGGTACATCATCCAGGATTGTATGTCCGTACACATGTGCATCTTTACCTAAGTACCAGCGTTTACCCACATAAAGCCATTGAATACTGCAGGCAGCACATGTGGCTCCCAGGCAGGGGAACATGCCTGAATATTGCATTGTAAAGCAGGGGCCGCAGGTTTACCAATAGAAATCTAACAGATTCCTCCATTAACACTTAAGAGCATGGATAGACAATACCTTGTGCTGTGGCTATTGTATTCTGACATCCAGCTTGGCCCAATGTAAGAATAAAAAGCTATACTTGGAGTTCAGCTTTAACTCAGTTGAACATCTAATATCATCACAGTTGAAAAGTACTGTTTTGTTATATTCTCAGCCCCGTTTAAATAATACAAATATTGAAATAGAAATGGCATGCAGCCATGGCTGTACACTGGCTGCAAGGAGACTGCAGGGGATCAGCTGCACTGAGATGTAAAGAAGGATAAAAAAGGTGAAAATATATATAGCGGGGCCAGGTATATATGAAGTCAGCTGCCCAAGGTTACATAGCTGCGGAAAGCGATGTGTGTGTTGAGGGTGAGGAGTTTGGGACAGGTAGGGACAGTTCTGCTATTATATTATGATCTGAGAACTGAGAGGTTTTTGGAGCCAGAAGATTTAAAATACATGCCCCCTTTACAATACCTAGGAGAGTACGGGAACACACTTCCACAATACACTTGTGTCAATGAAGCTGTCAATCAAAACTCAGGGGCAGAAAGAGGGAGCGTGAGTGATACCATAGTTTGCATAGTGTCATTGAAACTTGTTGGGGCAGTGAATGGTTGAGTGCAGGGAATCAGGGGGCACAGAAAGCGTTCAAATCTGGGGCACTATTATTAGGAAGGTAAATGTGATGTTTTGGTGTATTTCTTTTATCGAGGGTTTACAACCACTTTAAGCTAAAGATATTCCATGAGATTGTATTTTTTTTTAAATTAATTTTTCAAACCACTATGAGAATCTGCAACCTAATAAAATGTTTGGAAAAGGGAACATTCCAGAAAACCAGCATGCGGCTAATAGGCATCAGTGAGTTTCCATGATCTCTTGCCAGTCTACTTCTGGTCTTGTTTGTTTGGGCTGTGCGGTCTCTGTTCTCCATCTTTATGTCTGTAACACCATCATGAATTCTCTTCTGTGAAGCTCACTGATGGCTGGGTTAAAAAAATATATATTATTGATGATTGTTGCAGTTAGTATACAGTATAGGTGAATAAGAATTCTACATACAATTCAGTCCTATTGCAGTCCTAAACAGCAGTTGGAAAGCCCCCTCTTCTTTTGTGATTATTGCATGCTGTGGACTCCAGTACTTAGAGGGTTTGGAGGTCTCTTGGCCTTTTGTGCTAAAAAAAAAAAAAAAAAACTTTATTGAAAACAGTGGCAACGGTGAATAATAGCAACTATTTCATTGTATTATGAGATAAAACCAAGACCATGAATTGTAACCTTCTCACCCCACATGTGTCCATAAGGGCTACTTCATTATGGTTTCATGGGGAGGTAGATGAAAGAATAAGAAGTCATAAACAATGAGAGAAGTAGTTATGTTTGATTTCTACAGAATGGTTGCATGGTTACTACAAATAAACATGCTGGAAATCATGAACAGCTTATGACATCTTGAAAACAGCTGACAGTACGCAAGGAACATAATGGACAATCGTTTTTGAGATCAGGCCCTATTACATGTTTTTTTCCAGTGCTCAGTTTTGCTTCCCTTTTTCTGATACTGTAAGTAAAGAAACACATGTTGCTTACATGGTTTGGATAGCACTTTCTCTGAGTAATGCTCATCAGGTAAATAATTTTCCAGACTCTAAAGGGATTTTCCAGCCTAAATTAAAATGTCACCACTATTTCTACTTCCACATGGAAGGGTTACTACCAAGTCATTCCATTTTTTTTTAAGATACAGCGGTTTCACATATTACTGCTTATTACACATTCCTCATTCCCAACTTAAATCCAGACTCTAGCGAAAATATTTGTTTTGAATGAAGAGGAGAAATATTAGAATCTCTTTCAGGTTTGTATTGCTGCTTCTGTCCCTACTGAGGCATGTCTTCCCTTCCTGTCCTGGTGACAGGAAGTCCTGAGAAATTCCTCCAATAATAAAAGGGAGGGAAGAGTTAGAACCTCTGTGAGGTTATTGTTGTTGTTTATGTCTTCCTATCCTGGTAACCCCACTTTCCCCTTATTACTTAGGGGAAGAGGGAGAAGTCAATCTTCACTCACAGATAGGAAACTTATCCTCTGGTTTTATAGGGATAAAAAAAATTAGGGGAAGTCCTCCAATGAAAGCATATGCAGCAAAAAAAGCTTTATTGAACTTCAAACTCCCCCTTACTATATTCAGAACTAAAAAAAAACTATCTGGGTTAACCCTTCAAAGTAAATTGGTGCCTAAATTAGGCACAGTAAAGTATTTACAGTATCTCACAGAAGTGAGTACACCCCTCACATTTTTGTAAATATTTTATTATATCATTTCATGTGACGACACAGAAGAAATTACACTTTGCGACAATGTAAAGTAGTGTATATCAGTGTACATTTGCTGTCCCCTCAAAATAACTCAACACACAGCCATTAATGTCTAAACTGCTGGCAACACAAGTGAGTACACCCCTAAGTGAAAATGTCCAAATTGGGCCCAAAGTGTCAATATTTTGTGGCCACCATTATTTTCCAGCACTTCCTTAACCCTCTTGGGCATGGAGTTCACCAGAGCTTCACAGGTTGCCACTGGAGTCCTCTTCCACTCCTCCATGTAGAGATCATGGAGCTGGTGGATGTTAGAGACGTTGCACTCCTCCACCTTCCGTTTGAGCCCCACAGATGCTCAATAGGGTTCAGGTCTGGAGACATGCTTGGCCAGTCCATCACCTTTACCCTCAGCTTCTTTAGCAAGGCAGTGGTCGTCTTGGAGGAGTGTTTGTGGTCGTATCATGTTGGAATACTGCCCTGCAGCCCAGTCTCCGAAGGGAGGGGATCATGCTCTGCTTCAGTATGTCACAGTTTGTTTTCATTCCTGGTTCCCTCAATGCACTGTAGCTCCCCAGTGCCGGCAGCACTCATGCAGCCCCAGACCATGACACTCCCACCACCATGCTTGACTGTAGGCAAGACACACTTGTCTTAGTACTCCTCACCTTGTTGCCTCCAAACATGCTTGACACCATCTGAACCAAATAGGTTCATCTTGGTCTCATCAGACCACAGAACATAGTTCCAGTAATCCATGTACTTAGTCTACTTGTCTTCAGCAAACTGTTTGCGGGCTTTATTGTGCATCATCTTTAGAACAGGCTTCCTTCTGGGATGACAGCCATGCAGACCAATTTAATGCAGTGTGTGGCGTATGGTCACCCCTTCAACCTCTGCAGCATTGCTGGCAGCACTCATACGTCTATTTCAGTGATGGCTTGCTTTAAAACTCTTTTATTGATTGGTAAGGATATGTAAATACTTTATTATCCCTAGCCTGGACACATGCACTCTAAGTAATGTATCTTGAGTTGCTTTGTGTATTAAAGACTATCATTTCAGACATAACAACTTGGTGAAGAAGGACATAATGTTATCAGAATCAATAAGCATGCTTTTTATTTAGCCCGAAAGCCATCTTTAGTGTTTGTATCACAGCAGGATTTTCATCAAAATTCTACCCTGGGTCTCAATGTCTCAGTTTAGATGTCCTTAACATGACACAGTTGAGTGGAAGAATTCAGGGGGAATTAAACCTAGAACACACCTCCTTCCAATAAAAGCTATGTCATAACTTTCTACATACTGTATTGCTGTGGTTTACTCTGTTAATGATGCTACCAGATTTGGTGTAAAACCATTTCAGATATATAGTGTGGTCTGGAGTTTGTGTGTAATAACATTGGAAACATTCCTAGACAATTCCTTGAGTCTAAAGTGGAAACGTGCAAACCTCTGAGTTGGGACCTCAACTGCTGTCCAGAAAACAACTTTTAGGGATTAACTGAACTGTATTTGATATCTTAAGGTGGTCTAACAATAATAGCAAACTGAAGGTTGGTTTTACAAAAAATAGCCCCCACATTTAAGCTAGACCTCTAGAACATTTCACGTACTGAAAGTCATAGGCCTCTCCAGTGCTCTAAATTCCATCATGACAGCAGCAGTTTTTAAAGGGGAGGTTAAAACATATATTTACATGTTTTGCATAGCTTTTTATCTACATTATAAAGCAAATGTCAGCATTGAAAATAGGATTCCCTAATAACCCACAATCCCTCATATTGAATAACAAGTAGTAGTGTTGTGGTCAAGACCACGTGTCTTACGATGGAAAAGGGTGTTTTTTGAAACATACACGTTATGATCTGGGGTGTCACCCTTCCCTGTGCTGTGATCCAGTGCTGGATTTTGCCTCCTGTCCGAGGTGCCAATCCACTCTGAACCTCTGTGTTAAAAGTTCAGCCCACTTGTTATTCGGTGTTCGAGCAACATGTTTTTTCACTCAGTTGGACAGAGGGTGTATTGCTTTCCTGGGATCCCTGTGCACTGCACATTCACATCAGTTCCTGCCCTCAAGCTTATAATCTAAAGTTCCTATCTCACATGCATACATACATACAGGGCCAATTTATATATTTTTGGGGCTATACCTAACGTATTTAAAGTACATATCACTTTGATTAACTTCAATCTATAAATTCCTGGTCAGAAAACTAATACAATTTGTGTCTTCAACCCATAGCCATAGTTTTATGTTGGTAAAGAAAAAGATGTTACCAAACGATGGAATGTTGCTACTCCAATTAGAATCTGCTGAGGTATATTGGTAAAATTACACTAGGGAAGACGGGCTTTTTAGAATCTAGTAGAAAGGTACATTTTGCAGAAGGGGCAGCAAGCAAAGATACCCAATTCTAGATATGGCTGAGAGGTGTTCAGCTTGTAAGTCTCTGTTTTCTGTATAACAAAACAATAAAGTACTTTATATTGGACACTGTACCAAATTGGTCTGTGCATACCAGTAAAGGCTAGAACTACATTGGTACTTTTAATCTCTTGCTACTAAGAGATTTACCTACTTGCAGTAAGTCACCTTATTAGGCCAGAGATACAATCGCTAGTCGTTAACCACTAGGTGTAGAAAATGATCACTGAACAAATGAAACAATTTGCTCCCTATGGAGTAAGCTACATAAGTAGTATGTACTAGCATTGTAGTGATCAATCACACATGAATAGAGCATTGTGTGTTTGTGTAAGATAGTTTGCTGCTACATGATACTTCTTTAGCTTACTATATAGGTAACTATTTGTTTAATTGTTACACTTAGCAATCAATCACTACCATTTTTTTAATAGCATAATTTAGCTATTCAAAATCTACTGTGTAGTTTTAGCCTATGAGGCACCTGCCAGCAAGTGGTTAAATCATCACATAGCAAGAGATTAAAGTCACCCATGTAGCTTAATCCTTATACGGCTTTATTACAAGAAATATTTATAAAGCTGGGCCTTGACAATGCTCTGACTGTCCTTTTGGTAAAAAGATATATGTTTCGACGCTAACCTTTGGGTCTGCCTTTTATATTTGGATGACCTTTGGCCATGGGTTAGCACGGTGATATTAAGTCCAAGTTGAAGTGTCACACCTCTTTTCTCTTAGTAGCCCTGTCTTTTATGATTTACAACTAATTTTTTTTGGAAATTAACTATATACCTCCTTCTTTTAGTGAAAAGATGCTTCCTGCCCTTTTACTCCAGTGCTCTGCGTTACCATAGATAAGTAAGGGCCCTCACCCCATCCCAAGTGTCCTGACTAGGTCTGTTAGAATATGGAGTGCATTGGGCAGTGTGGTCAAACTCTGGTATCTATTGTTCTGCACAGTTATATTTAGACATACTTTGCATCTGGAATAACAGGAAAGTGGGGGGAAGACTATGACAATTGATGTTGTTAGCTCAATTTATCTTATTATCTATTTCTATGACTTCAACTGAGCTTTAAATCTTTTGCAGCTAAAAAAGACCGTTAGGCTTTATTTGTGCAGGTGGCTTTCACAATGTTCTCCCAAAGCCCCTCAGAATAGACTTGAGTTATTACCATTACGGTTCTTTCTGCAAATGATGTTCTGTAAGTTTCCCTCAGAGCCTTATGTTTAAATCATATAGAGAGGATGACACTTTTTTAAAAATACTGAACACTGTAACCTGTCGGCACATATATTCGCTGAATATAAATCTTGACTACCACACAGGTAAAATAATTAGTGCAACTTCTGAGATTTACAGCATGGTAATGGAGAAAATATTTCCTGATGCTTCAAATCTCTGTAAGGGAAAAATTTGGCCAGATACAATCTTGGGCATTACCAGTGGGATATCCCATCCCATAAATGCGCCCCTTTTGAAGATGATTTACTGTTGTTCATTACTTCCGCTATCACCACACTGCTCAATGTGCTTATAACCCTGAGGGACTGTGGGAATATATCCCAGCAACTTGGAAGTCTAAAATGTAAACCTCTTGGACTCTACCATGGCTTTTTCCAACTGCTCAAAATAGCTGCTATGAAAACATTCTAAATACCATCACTTTTTAAAAACGGTCAAAAAAGAATACCGCAATACTACCACAAGGACCAATTTAGTAAACAGATGCATGCAGTATTTCAGTTCTATACCAGATGTTTGCTAACATTTAAGAGAAACTCACTAATCCCAAAGACAGGCTTGGGAGAAAGATTTAGAACTGGATATCAATGAGAAGGATTGGAATACATGGACTGATAACATACACAAGGCAATACTTAATAAGACCCTTGTTGAGATCAATTACAAAATCCTCCCTTGTTAGTATTTTTTACACGGTATACTTGCTAAAATCTTTCAAAACACCTCCCCGATCTGTTTCAGGGGCTGTGGGCAACAGCGAATGATGTTCCATATTAAGTGGACATGCTACAAAATTAAATGTTTCTGGCCTAGAATATCCTCACTGATATATTCTGTAATCCAGGGGTGCCCATAAGGTCGATCGCGATCTACCAGTGATCACGATGTCCTGTCTTCTCTGGATCCCCGCTGCTCTCCCCCATCTGTATGCAGCGGGGATCCGAGGAAAAGTGAAGCTGCAGTCGGCAGCGGGAGACGGAGCCGCCAGCTATCACAGAAGCGCGGTGAGGAGAGAGAGAGAGCCGCTCGGCTTGGATCTGACAGCCGACGGCTCTCTCTCTCCTCACTGCACATGTAAAGTAAAAAAAAATATTAAAATTAAAAAAATAAAAATTAAATAAGAAATAATAAAAATAAAATAAAAAATAGTAAACAATAAAATAAAAAATCCTGGAGGCAGGGCACTGCCTCCAGGGGCCTGTTGGGGGTCACACGCCTGTTGGGGGGGCACTTTTTTTCTTGCCCCGTGTGCAACGTCAGCCACACGAGCACTGCGGGAGGATAGGATGCCGGCGCCTCTAGAACGCACTGGAATGCGTTCAGGGGCGGGAGGGGGCGTGGGGTTGCAACGCAGCCATATCCCCCGCCCACAGTTTGATCGCCCGCACCCGGATCGCAGGCACATTAGTGCCTGCATTCCAGTCCAGTGTGATCTGCAAAAACAGTGCTTGCAGCATTTTTGCAGATCGCACTGGACCGGAACGCAGGCACTAATGTGCCTGGGTTCCGGGTGCAGGCGATCGCACTGTGGCTGAGGGGCCTGGCTGCGGTGCCATTGACTTCAATGCACCGCCACGCCCCCTCCCGCCCCTGAATGCAGGTGTTTTTTTGTTGGTAGATCTCATTGAGCTCGTCATTTGAAAAGTAGATCTCCAAACGAAAAATTGTGGGTGCCCCTGCTGTGATCTGTATTAATACTAAATCACCTGATTGCTGATATTCCAAGACACACTTAGACATATTTATATTATACCAAATATTGGTAGCAAAATCCTGGAACTTCTCTGTGGTCAATATTGCTGCAACAAAAAATACAATTTCAAGGGTCATGGTGAATAAAAAGCATTTTCAAAGATAAACAGGAGATGTTTGAGAGGGTCTGGAACCCATTGAAATGGGGGAAGGAGGGATTAGACCCAGACGAGGGGGACATCTGTCCTCTTTCTTTCTCCTATTTCCTTAGCTATACCTCTTTCTTTTGCAATTGGAGTTTCAGAAGCTTTCACTGATACCTTTAATTGGTCAGCATTTGATATTGCAATTTAGCATAGACTGCTCAGGATAGCGATATGAGCCATCAACAACCCTAGACTATTAGGTCACTATATGCCTAATATTGTGTTTCTATATAACTGTATGGATTGTCAACACAGTTTATATTATTTAAAACTTAGCTCCACTTGATGGTCTTTCCTCTGATGAATAATGTACACATTTACTGAAAACCATAAATACTCTCTTCCCACAGTCTGCATAGGAAGATGATTCTGAAGCGGGCTGACCAGATAGTGTCACCATGTTCAGCATTTTGCCAAATTTACAGCTGTCATTAGGAGGTTACACTTCTATAATTCTGTAGTAAATATATATAGCCTGCATTTGTTTTCCATTTTTTTAGAAAAGCATGTCAACTATACAGGTGTAATATATAACATATAACTTGTACTATTTTATTTTTAATCCCCACATCTGTATCAGATATTAAAATCATGATCTCCATATTGGTTAAAATGAGAAACTAAAGACTTTAGCCCTGTAGATCCTGGAAATGGCCCTCAATGTGAGTTTCAATGTACCAGAACATGAACACTTAGGCTGTGCATTTTCCAAATTGTCCATGTGTTTTGGACAATCTGTAATTTCACATCTTTAAGCCATTATTCCTGACAGTCATTGCAGTTCTGCAGGCACTTGGTATTAGGCTGTATGCCAATACATTCAGAATGACAAATTGCATAATCTTCGCTTCCACTGAGGTAAAATTAGGTTTTATTTTAAACTAATTTTAATGCATATGCATTCCTGTGTGCTATATTCAACATTGTAGATTATGTTTTTTAATGGAATGGTTTAACATTAATGAAAGTCTTTATACTATAATAGTGAAGTTTTTTATGTTGTTGAAAAGGACACTTTTACTGTATACTTGTACCATCATTAGTAAACCTCAACCAATCCTGATCCTTGCAATCTTGTACCATCCAAACACTCTGTTTTCTACAAAACAATTTATGGTTGGAGACAAGCAAACTTTTGTGGATCAGTGAATACAACAATACCCACTCTGCCTAGTTAGTACATTTGCAAACTAGGTTATCCCATGTGGAATCCTGCTTGGTAAAGAGCCACATGTCTACTCAAAATAGCATAGGAACATTTTTTATTTTTCCTGACCACAGCTGGGGGAATCATACAAGGTCTAGGACAGAAACCAATCCATCGCGACCAATACAACAATCCTTAACTGCTGCAAGGGATGGAGAACATCTGTATTGGACGTAAAAACAATAGTCAATTTAGCATATTAAAAAAAATAATCTCTACTAGTAAACAACGTAGGAGTATTTAGTTCTAAATTCTAAAGCAGATTGAAGTAAACTAATTGTTTATTGAAAGTTGGAGAACAATTCAAAATAATAATCTCCATCCCTCACGAATGAAAAGTATAGAAAACATTCAGCAACAATATTCTTTGGTCACTGAAGGATATTTGGATAACATGAATGCCATTGAAAAATATAACCATAATTAAGAAACAAAACAATCTGTGTCTATGGTTCACACCAGGATTGGGGGAAGGATTAGGCTGAGCCAGGACATATGATAGTAATGAGAAATAGGCATGGAATTAATGAGAATGTGTTTATGAGCTGATTTCTGCTGTCTCTCAGTTTTCCTATTCTGCAGTATGTCTTCTAGTCAAAATAAAGCCAGTGGTTTGGCACACGAGGCAGGTTTTTCCATGAAATTATTAGTAGAGCAGACCAATCACCGACAGACGGCACAGCAAATATGTAATATGTTACCAGCTTACAAAAAAAAAAATCAACTACCGTAGGGTTCAGCAGCAATTGGATTGTAGTCTGCATCTGAGGCATGCATTATTTCTGAAATTTTAAGCATCCAACCTATGAGCTAAAAAACATTTAATTACTGATACCAAATAAAAAAACAGCAAATCTACCTACTCAGGAAGACTTCCCACACACTCTTTAGTGGAGAGACATGCTGTAGAGAGACATTAGAAATTACAAAGACTGCAGCTTCCACATTAACAGAAGATCAGCCAATACTGATTTAAAAGCAGCACAGTGCACATTGAAGCAAATACCTTACATGTGTTACTGTATTGAGCTCTTTAGGGCAATAACTATTTTAGCATTGGGTCTCAGTGAGTAAACATTATGGGATTTAAAATTGCAAACCAAACATTTGATTTGCTGAACAAGTGTTTGGAGCCTTCTACTGCATCTAGAGATGGACTGGCATATAAAATACACTAATAGGATCCATAGCATATAGTGCCCTAGGGCTTACCAATAAACATGGAGGATCTAATTTAGAAAAATATATTGCAGAAAGTAGACATTTACATAAGAAAACACATTAACCTGCATAAAAGTGCTTTATCATTATTTTGGGATACTAGAAGGCAAACCCATCTCTTTTATGAGATGGTTCCACAGGTTTCCCTGACTAGTTCAATGGCCAGTTTGACAGTGTACAGCTGCAATATGCTGAAATAAATATTATACCTAAATGAATAAAGACATGATCATAGCCAGCTCAGCCTACTGAACCAGCATTGTCTATCTGTCCCACCAGAGTTTATTGTGCAGCCCCTAGACATTTCCAGATGTATCAGCTATCCAACTGCCCTAGAAAATGGTAACTTTGAAAAAAATGCTAGCTAAAGTCTATTAGGTCAATAGGCTAAACCAATATTTTGAGGAATGCAGTACACCAGTTCAAAAACATAAAATGAAGAAATGATTACTATATGATAACTGGGTCTTGGAGAATGATCCCTATTAGAATACAATTTTTGAAGATTTTAAATAGTATGGTTAAAATTAAATCAGGATACTCTATGTGATATTAGTTATAATGTGCTAGTTCAAGATCAGAATTTCCATTTCTATTTGTAATGCATTATTAATGAACAGCAGACCATTTGGGAAATTTGGCTTATTTGTCTACCTATTTCCTATTCTACTAAATTCACTTTTCAGCAGTATAAAGCTTGATATGTAGAATTTGTTACATTTCCAAAAGACCATGATAATTCAGAGGACATCTGAAATTGTACAATTCTTTGAGGTTGGCCATGTTGCCACAATACAGCCAGAAATTCATATTTTTACTTGATGTCAAACATTTTTAATCATCAATCACAATTAAGTTACTGTCAGGGGATCCCAGCGCAGGTGACCCCACACCTGCACAGGTAACCTTACAGGCAGACCAAACACATGTGACCACACTGACCAGGTAAGTATGGTATATATAAAATATTTTAATAAACCTAGCAAGCTAACTAAAACAATCCACAACAGGCATAAACCAAAAATGTAACAACACAGGAAACAGGGTACTAACATAGCATGCAAAATATCAGGGTCTCAGGGTACAGGCCAGAGGACTCAGACAACAGGGGAAAGCAACAAAATCCTGAGCCAAGGTCCAGACTGCAGGGAGGGTTTAAATACTCTCCCAGGAGTATTACCTAATGGGCTGATTCCTGACAGCTGGGAGACACCCGCAGGTGAGCACTGGAGCTGCAGGTACCAGCACCACCCAGTGGTGGTCTGGCACCTAGCAGCCCCTGGCTGCCTGGAGAATCCTGCAGGTGAGCCCAGGAACTGCAGGGCTCAGCTCCAGCGCCACCTGGAGGCGCTCTGGATCCTAACAATAGTAGAGCAGACCAATCACCGACAGACGGCACAGCAAATATGTAATATGTTACCAGCTTACAAAAAAAAAAATCAACTACCGTAGGGTTCAGCAGCAATTGGATTGTAGTCTGCATCTGAGGCATGCATTATTTCTGAAATTTTAAGCATCCAACCTATGAGCTAAAAAACATTTAATTACTGATACCAAATAAAAAAACAGCAAATCTACCTACTCAGGAAGACTTCCCACACACTCTTTAGTGGAGAGACATGCTGTAGAGAGACATTAGAAATTACAAAGACTGCAGCTTCCACATTAACAGAAGATCAGCCAATACTGATTTAAAAGCAGCACAGTGCACATTGAAGCAAATACCTTACATGTGTTACTGTATTGAGCTCTTTAGGGCAATAACTATTTTAGCATTGGGTCTCAGTGAGTAAACATTATGGGATTTAAAATTGCAAACCAAACATTTGATTTGCTGAACAAGTGTTTGGAGCCTTCTACTGCATCTAGAGATGGACTGGCATATAAAATACACTAATAGGATCCATAGCATATAGTGCCCTAGGGCTTACCAATAAACATGGAGGATCTAATTTAGAAAAATATATTGCAGAAAGTAGACATTTACATAAGAAAACACATTAACCTGCATAAAAGTGCTTTATCATTATTTTGGGATACTAGAAGGCAAACCCATCTCTTTTATGAGATGGTTCCACAGGTTTCCCTGACTAGTTCAATGGCCAGTTTGACAGTGTACAGCTGCAATATGCTGAAATAAATATTATACCTAAATGAATAAAGACATGATCATAGCCAGCTCAGCCTACTGAACCAGCATTGTCTATCTGTCCCACCAGAGTTTATTGTGCAGCCCCTAGACATTTCCAGATGTATCAGCTATCCAACTGCCCTAGAAAATGGTAACTTTGAAAAAAATGCTAGCTAAAGTCTATTAGGTCAATAGGCTAAACCAATATTTTGAGGAATGCAGTACACCAGTTCAAAAACATAAAATGAAGAAATGATTACTATATGATAACTGGGTCTTGGAGAATGATCCCTATTAGAATACAATTTTTGAAGATTTTAAATAGTATGGTTAAAATTAAATCAGGATACTCTATGTGATATTAGTTATAATGTGCTAGTTCAAGATCAGAATTTCCATTTCTATTTGTAATGCATTATTAATGAACAGCAGACCATTTGGGAAATTTGGCTTATTTGTCTACCTATTTCCTATTCTACTAAATTCACTTTTCAGCAGTATAAAGCTTGATATGTAGAATTTGTTACATTTCCAAAAGACCATGATAATTCAGAGGACATCTGAAATTGTACAATTCTTTGAGGTTGGCCATGTTGCCACAATACAGCCAGAAATTCATATTTTTACTTGATGTCAAACATTTTTAATCATCAATCACAATTAAGTTACTGTCAGGGGATCCCAGCGCAGGTGACCCCACACCTGCACAGGTAACCTTACAGGCAGACCAAACACATGTGACCACACTGACCAGGTAAGTATGGTATATATAAAATATTTTAATAAACCTAGCAAGCTAACTAAAACAATCCACAACAGGCATAAACCAAAAATGTAACAACACAGGAAACAGGGTACTAACATAGCATGCAAAATATCAGGGTCTCAGGGTACAGGCCAGAGGACTCAGACAACAGGGGAAAGCAACAAAATCCTGAGCCAAGGTCCAGACTGCAGGGAGGGTTTAAATACTCTCCCAGGAGTATTACCTAATGGGCTGATTCCTGACAGCTGGGAGACACCCGCAGGTGAGCACTGGAGCTGCAGGTACCAGCACCACCCAGTGGTGGTCTGGCACCTAGCAGCCCCTGGCTGCCTGGAGAATCCTGCAGGTGAGCCCAGGAACTGCAGGGCTCAGCTCCAGCGCCACCTGGAGGCGCTCTGGATCCTAACAGTTACAGTATTGAGGAAAGGCTAAATGCTTAATTGGAGTTCTTTCGAAGCAGGGAAATGTGTGTTCCTCACCCAGCATCAGCCAATGTGTCTCCAAGTTATCACTGAGGTGTAAAAGCCACACTTAGCCTTTTCAGGCAGGATGTCTGCATTTCAATCTTCAAAAAAAATCTAAAAAAGGGTAATATCTCATAACTCCCAGCCAGTACAGTACACAATCATGAAACCTTTGCTGGTTTTATGCGAACATATGGGGAAATCTTTATTATTTGAGTCCTTTTATGGTACTGCTAGCTCTGGTGAATGTGGAGTAACAGAGTTTGGACTCTACGCATAGCAGAACGAAAGATGAGTATACTACTACCGTGTTTCCCCGAAAATAAGACACTGTCTTATATTTTTTTGGCTCAAAAAGACATACTAGGTCTTAATTTCGGGGTAGGTATTATTATTTTTTTTTTTAATGTACAAATGTACAACAATTCACACTTATTCATGTAGAAAAGTCTACATGATTCATGTACAAAAATATGGTGATCAGAGCAATCAGGGGTGTCGTACCT